>NC_051176.1:137274004-137370633 GCF_013339695.2 Rhipicephalus sanguineus | reverse complement strand
CATTACGTATTTCAAACGGGTTCCTAAGCACATATTTGCGTCGGTGGCGACTGTTGACGCATGCTCTGCAGAGCGGAAACGTATATAGGTTGAGGAAAAACTGCTCCGCCCACGCTATTTATAGAATCAGGCAACCGTACGTGAAATGACTTATAAGTGGGACATAGCATGAAACGGGCAGCTTCGCCATGTGTATACATGATACGCGTTTCATCGAGAAAAATGATTCCGCATCGTGAACATACTTGCAAACCGAGAGGCCCGAATTGCTGGGCTTCGCTTAGCAAACAACTCGCACCGAAAGCCAAGAGCCGGTATTTGTGTTGACTTAAGGCGGCGCTGCCTTTAATCCCCGCTCATTAAATCCGGCAGCCTGCAGAAATTAACGCCGAACACGCGCTGACGTTTCCAAGTGCGGTTGTATGCGCCGAATTTAGCAACAAGGCGACTTCATATAGTCTTGCGCTCGTGTTTGCGCCTTTGTCGACTGAGATAGTATTCCTTAATGTTTATTAATGCATGGTGCTCCTCCTTTTCCAGGATAAATATGTTCCTCCATTTTTGTAGCGGTGGTAACGTTGTTAGACAGACACCGTGGGCGCATACGTAACCTAGAAAAGTGTATGCATATAGTTCACATGTGGCGAAACTGTGTGTTTACCAAAGCCCGGAAAAGGGACATGCACTGAGGCGCTTACTCACCGCCAAAAGTGGAGTGGAAGCAAAACACGGCGGTGTTTCTCCATCACTGCATTGCAGTGTCTGAAACGAGGAGGGCGATGTAGAGTACGACTTACGTTGTGTTGTAATATCTATGTTGACTCTCCTAAATATCGTAATAAGGCACAATTATTTTATTACTATCAAGTTATTTTACAGCGAAAGCTGTTCTGAGATCACAACAAGGGCCGTTTTTGGCGCCGTAGTTGTCCGCCGCCGCCGCCGGTGTCCGTAACCGCTATCGCTCGAAATAAGAAAAAAAAATTCCAGGATGGAACGAGGTTCGAACCTGGGCCCTCTGCGCGGGATCTCAGTGTCCTACCTCAGAGCCATGCCGCTGCTTGAAACTGCTTTGCAAAAAGGCCCCATACAGGCTTCATGTCGGGAAGGAACCACAATAACATATGTAATGTAGCGTGGTAGAAGGGTAAAACCTCAACCAGACATCACACAATGCGAATTCTGTAACCAGGCGTCACACACTGCGAACTGTGCAACTAGTTGGTTGTTGAATGCTTCCAACCCAATACAAAGGGCTCTGCCATGATTCTTCATCGTCATCAGCAACAGCATCAACAAAGTACACATAATGCCCTAGAGGTGTTTAGCGGGTACCATAGTTCTCCGCAGAATGACGAAAAATTGCATTGTGGCTGCTTCCCTACATCACAAAAATTATAATTATTTATAGCGTACACTGCAAACCGTTTCACACCCTTATAGGTGTATTTGCGATAAAACACCTATCGCACACCTTTTTTTCTGTCAATATTATCCGAAAGGGTGTAATGTCTTCTTTGCACACCCTTCGCACACCCTTTTTTATTTTTGGGTGTACAATGGGTGTATGTTCTGTTAAACACCCATGGGTGTTCTTCGAATTTTACACCTATGGGTCAATTCACGCAGTGAATTGACCCATAGGTGTAAACAGGTATCGCTGTAGTGCTGAATGCAATTAACTGAGACACTGAACACCACGGGCAACGCCTCCTGAAACCACGGGTCACCACCCTGTTCGACAGAGCGTCTTGGCACAGCATACTGTTTCACGAGGCACCTGAGTGTGAAGCTACCTGCTCGTGAATCAGTAATGGTTCACCTTGGTCTGCTAAGCTTGCCACTCAATTTTAATTCTTTTAGTTGTGCATCACAAGTCTGCTGTAATTGCAAAGACGCATGTATTTTGCCTACTTTATTAGGCAAGTGGTAGTGAAAATAAAATATAGCGTTGTCGTGCCTGAGATTCTGAATGCAGTGAGTCAACTGATGTTACTTATTTTGAGCTTACATATATTTAAGCCTTTACACCCCGATTTATTTTTGAGAAATCGTTTCCAAAATAATTTCATTTATTGCTTGATTGGATTGACACGTTGAATAAATGACCGAAATACATTCGGAATAATATATGTATTTGTTTAGCATTCATAAGCATTTGTTCAGTTTAGAGACAGTTGGCTCCACTGCACTGTGATCATCGCAAACACCTCTCCTAACGCTTAATCTATAGCATATATATACAGTGAAATCTCGTTGATACGATTCTGCATAATACATTTTTCAGCCTAATACGTTTTCGTTTTTATTCCCTGCCAACATTCCTTGAAAATAATGCATTTTCATGCGTTTAATACCGTCACATTTTTGCCAAAACTCGATAATACGACCGCGAAAGTGGATCTTGACCGATATATCGAGAAATCCTGCGTTTATTCTTCGCTATGCCAGCTCGCACCGCGTTCCAACAACCCACGATCTGCGCGTAGCAGAGCCGCCGAGGCCACAGCAGCATCAGTTTAGCGGCGAAAAGATCGCTGCTAGGCGATCTTTTCTTTGAGATTATATATATACATATATATTGCCGTTTTGTGAGGACACCCCCCCCCCCTCCAGTGAAGGGAGACTTCAAGCCCTGCTTGTAGTCATGCAGCCCTTACTGTGTCGTCGCAATGCTTACTGCGATTCGAATACACTGTGTAAAGCATAACAAAACATAACACTGCCGCAGAAAGAGAGCTGCGCCCACGCGACCCATCAACGGCCGGGGCGCCACCTCCTCGGCCGGCGCAGCCGCCGCGCGTGCGCAGCGCGCGGAACAGCCAGAACAGCTCTATCACCACGTGACTTATGCAACGCGCTCAGACACGCCGCCGGACTTCATCGTTTTCTGCGTGTGTTGTGCATCGCCTCCCGATCGGTCTAGTTTTGCAGTCGGTGTTTCGGTTGTTTGAAGTGTACCTGCGCTGTGTGCTCGTCCTTTACCTTCTGCCAGTGCTGCTTATTACGAAGATGCACTATTCGCAATGCCCATAGACTGTCTCGCCGCCATGCGGAATTCAGGAGCGTCCTCTCGAGGAGGGTTAGTAGACGATTAAATGGCAGCACTACGTATTCGCTCCCTTGTTCGGCTGTGCTAGCCTCAGTGTTAACGCGTTGGCAAGAAACGAACACTAGGACTTTGCATGTTCCCTGCATCAGTGAACAAACCGGGCCCTCCGAGACACGAGAAATCTGGTTCGTTCTTGCGAGACGCGAAGTTTTCGTGAAAATATGTGGCAACTCGCGCTTTCAATGCTAGCCCACAGCGTACACATACTATCAGCTTCGCGAGGCTTTCTGTAGCCACGTAGGTTAGCTAAATGTTATCGTCTGACATTTTCAGTTGAAACTCACCCTGCTTTACTTGCACATAGCATTCGTCAGTGTTTCTTGTAGTGCATGAATCCCATAACATTGTACGTACGGAGGTCGCGCGGGCTCGCGATGTGCTCTTCAATAACTTCTCAAGTCGGTGATACAATAAAATAGGGTCTTTATGTTTTGTCAGGAAAGCGCTGTTATGAATCGTGCGAGCGACGTTTCAATCATTCGAAGACGCGTCTGCTCCACGCCTTTCGTGGAGCGAACGCTTTCAACGCCGTCCTTCACCAGTGTGTTGGTTTCATAACCAGCGCTGCGCCTCTTGTTTTTGTACGTTTGTTGATAGGTGGCAGCACACTGCAAGAGATTTGCTTGTTGACCGGTTTGAGAGCAAAATATGTTCTTCGCGCGTCCGCGCTTAAACGTCTCTCTACTTGTAAACATGGTGACGCGGAGTGCTCGAAGTCGTTCGGCGGAGGATATTCTTCAGATTGCTTTCAGCAGTGATGTCGAAAGAAACCATCTTGACGACGAGGACTTTTCACTGGACGTAGAAGGCTGTGAAAGCACCGAGAGTAACAGCGATGATGAACGATCAGCTGCTACCTCATGAGGGGCGAGTTGCACTTCACGTCCTCTCGTGCGGTAATGTTCTTTCACGCTCGTAAGTCACTTTGATTGTATTTAATGTATAATATCCTTGAGCGCGATCAAAATAAAAGCATAGTTCTTCGTGTGCATTGCATGCAGCACAATTATTGTAGATAATATATGGAGCGCCGCTTGCCGCCAACACACTCGAGCTCGACCAGCGAAGCGAAATAGAGTGATGGGACGTGCAGTCACGGCCACAATCCCCGCCTCTCGGCTAACTTCTCCTGTACTTCACCGGCAGCTTCCGAACGGCATTGTTATTCCACGAATGTTTTGCATCGTCGAATTATTCGACGTTGCGAAAAGCATACGTGTGCATTCTTTTCTATATTCATGTTTCGATCGTGCTGATGGAACCTGCAACATGCGAGCGAAGTGAGTTGCACACGGCTAGAGTCTCAGCATGGCTGTGACACAAATGCTACTGAATGGGATGTTAAATGCTTGTGTTCTGTTGAAGACGTAACTCCGCGTTCCTGACTGCGCAAGTAATGACGACGGCGTAATTAGTTTGCAAACCATCACCACGTTAAACGTGCGGTCCCGTGCAGCAGCGATGGCACTACTCGCTGGCGGCGTACTGCTGCGGCGAATCCGTAAGTCAGGCTCGGTACGTACTACCTCGGAGTGCCGGTCGGCTCATACGTCAGTTCTAGTTCATGCAGTTTTATGTAGCACGCACAGGATTTCGCGCAGCATCGTTGATGCACGGGAACTGAGCGGAAATATAACCTTTCACACCGCAGCAAATAATTAGGTGGCGAGTACTTAGCACTTTCCATGGTTTGGGAAAGTATTTTGGTCTCATATCCAATTCAGTGCAGCTCATGACTTCATCCGGTGAAAGTGGCACGGGCCGTACGTCCGCACGTCCTATCTGTTCCTATGCTAACAAACGGGTTGACCCTCCTCCGGGCGCCATGTTGAATCGCACGGCGCGCCACCTATAGTTCGTGGGCATTGCGAATACTCAAAGGGAGACCTGCAGCTTCATATCGTGGAGCACTCGAACTGAAACCACTATCACGTTGCTACGGCCAGCGCTTTGTTAACTCCGAGAGCGCGATCTAATACCGTTAACTGAACTTTTCTTAACTGGTTGACGATCGGTGAGCATTTGCTAACGTAGCGAGTATATGTGAGTGTATTGTTTCATCGGGATGAAGGTAAAGTTGTGTGACATTAGGCGCGGGCAAGCTTTGCTTTATTTGGTGTTGAAAGCAGTGTGCGCATGCGCGGCTGTGATTCGGAGGGGGATTTGAACGCAGTTGTGGCGGTGCCCTCCTGTCGGCGGTGGTGTTGGAAGGGGGCCCCGCTCTCGATGAACGGCTATTTTGATTTAAGAATAGTTGGGTTGGGACGGCGCCTGTTACCTCTAAGTGTCAAGCGTGTCTAAGGCGCGTATGCTTCGGCCTGTTGGTAATCCAAGTGCATTTTTTTTTCGCACAAGAAAAAACAAAAAAATAAAACCAGGACAGAAAACAACGACGTGGTGTCCGCGTCGTTCTTTTGCGTCCTTGTTGGTTTTGTGCGCTAAAACTACCGTGATGCTCGGGTTGATGCGTGTGGGTCATTTTAACGCAGCATGTTGCTTCGTTTTAGGTACGCCGCGCGAAGCTTGCCTAAGTGCTACAGTCTAAGAAAAAAGAGAGTCAAAAGAGGGTCATGGAACCGTGACTCTCTTCGGTTGTCCACCTGACCCCTTTTGGAAGGTACAGGCAGAGAAAAAGAGTTCGCATTTGGGAAGGAGTCACTGGACCCTCCTGAAGCGCGTTTCGATTGGCTTCGGTATCGGAAGAGCCGCCGTATACGCCATACATGTCGCGCGCTTGCCCTTTGGCGCCGTTGTGGCGCCTTGCTCGGCCACGCAGAGGGGGTTGGCGCCGGGGTGGCGCGCCGCTCTCCTCTCTCAGTCGTCTCAGCGGCCGTCAGCGGTATCAGTATCAGTCTCCTGGTCTATTGGAATGCGTTGCGTGGATGAGTTGGTTGCGCGTCTTCGGTGGTATTGACGCCGGCTCCGTGCACGAAGTGATGCTTGGAGGGCGGAATAGACGTCAGACTCTGCCCAGGCGGCGCTGCGAAAAACACCGCCACCAGCGCCCTCATCGTAGCCCTGGCACTAACTGGGTAGTGCAAAGAGAGCCGTCCGCAAGCGAATGTGCATAGGCCGCAATATAACCATCCTCTTTCGTTGGTGTCGAGGCGCGGTTTCCTGAAAATCAAAGACCTGGAAAGCTTCTTCCGCCAATCCACGCTTCAGAAACAAAGGAAGCTGATCAAAGCGAACTGCGAGTACAATGCAAAACAAGTTTTAGTTATTCCCGCGCGCTGCAACTCGCAAGTACACGCGAGCATCACACGACACCGAGTTCGAGGCAAGCCCTCCGACATCCGTTCTCTAGAGCCTAAATGCGTTAAGATCGGATATATACGTATGTCACAGCGATAAAGTACCTACATACACGATCAATTTACTTAGCTATGCATCTTACGATCAGTGGTACAAAACTCGGTTCATCAGGGACGAATGGCTCCGGCGATTTTCGCCTTTTCAGTTGCATTCTCCCTTAATTCATCTCTCGCTTCCTGTGCATTGGAGTGTTTTATTACGCATCCTCAAATGGTCTCTTGATGGTCGTCTTCCGTTTGTATGTACTGCAAATGGGGATACGTGCGTGTACACTTTCGCGGGGGTACAACCAAAGGCAAAACCGTGGCCTCCGAGATAGCTACGGCAACCGCGGAAGACACGGGCGAAACAAACCTGAAGGGGGTCACGACCAACATTCTGCGACTTACTTGTATGACGCACGTGGTGCTGTTAGCTCTGTTAGCTAGTTAGAACCAGAACTCTGAGCCTTCAAAACGTACGTCCGCGATGCTGTGTTGTGACGACCAACTCGTCGCGGTGTGCGTATCACGCGTCTCCAGTCTGCCTCTAGCTGCTCACTTCGTGTTACACGACAAGCACAGCGGTCAGAGCCTCTGCTGAGCTTCATAGTGAAGGTTACCACGGTTTTGCATCAGGGCTACGCAAAACAACAGCAGAGCCACACATTCATGCCACCGGCTGTGGAGAACGCGGGTACTTCGCTTACCCAACACGCTCGCAACGGCCCGTATCCAGCGCTCTCGCCTTTCTTCTTCGTACGACAACTACGGAAATCGGTAAAACTGAACGTTGTTATTCAGTATTTTACGTCCGCGGCAATTCACAGCGCAACAGTGCGTCTTTTGCGGAGTTTCTTCGTAGCGTGCGAAGGGGTCTCGTCTGCTGCTGTTTTCGCCGTCGTTCAGGCGAGTGATCCAGCAAGCACTTCACGACGGTTCGGTGGCGCGTCCGACTAGCGGAGAGCAATTCACAGCTCTCGTTCTGAGTGCTAAATGCGCAAACACCGCGATATTAAGCTCAATCGTTCTTTCACACTCGTTAGTTGCACCTGGTCCCATAGCAAACTGTGCGAGAGAGTCGGTCTTTGCACTACTCAATACTTCTCCGACAGGTGGCGCCACACGTCTTGGAAACTCCAGAGTCTGACGTCTATATTCATGGAGCTGCGGACACCGACAACGGGCGCCAGTTAACGGTGAGTGTACTGCTTTCGTAGGCACTAATTATAGAGTTTTAGCTGGGCGTCCGCAGCAGCCTTGCTAAAGTTATCCGCCAGCCATTTCCAACAGCAGCCTGCGTCCGCGGGGCTGTTGCGTATGCCCAACTAAAGCTGTCAGTTAACGAGTTACCACCGTTATGCGCGTTGCTGTACAAACTCCCATAAAGTGAGCGATGCAAAGAATTATCGAGGGTCATTTCTTGCGATCGCACGTTGTGTCTGCACTACTGAAGGTGCAAGATGTCGTTTTGAGAGGCACTTTAGTCTACTTCATAGTAACAGTTCCATCGACCTTGAGTGTGCAGCGTGCTTTCGCGCGTGGTAACGTGAAAAAAAAAAAGCCTGTGTACATAACGCTCAGACGCACTATATATAATGGTTTTTGTTGGCTTAAAGACGGTAGTTTGAGGTGCAGATATAGTACGGTGGCTTCCAGGATGTACGCGGTAGTCATTCAAGTCGGACACGCCTCGCCGGTAAGACGAAAAAGCTAGAGTCTTTCGACGGCGCCCGTTGTTGCGGCCGCCACCGTGCACTTTTTTCCTTCGTTTCTGTTTGCTGTTTTCGTGGTTTGCATACACTGCGATGACGTTGGGCGCTATAACAGAATCGAGTGAGTGTACGTGATTGTGGGAGTTATGTGCGCTAATTCTAGCATATGACATGTCTGATCTCGACGTAGACGGCGTACGCACGCGCTGGCTGTCGTTCGGGCCCTAGTACTCGCATCTGTTTATCTGAGTATTTAAGGATGGGTTACGTTTGTAAAACATGCGGTCAATAACCGCTCACGGCGTGCCCCTGGCTGCCGGAGGATGTGCTTTGTTGTTTTGTTGTTAGCCTTTATTATGTCTGTGTGAACCACTTATTGTGTAGGTTTTGCAATCCTTTACTGCAATTTCATTTTCTCATCATAATATCACGTTCTGCTTTTCAGATACCGTTTTTCATGGTGCTCACGCTGGACAGGAGCGACAACCTAGCAAGCCACAAGTCTGATGCCTCAAGCCGTCACCACTTTTTGATTTATTCTTAATCACAAGGAATAAATATGGAAACATGATGGCGATTTCTGCTGTTTATTTAGCACCATATGACACTGTGCACATCACAGTCACACATTTTAGTTGGCTATACTCATAGAAGCATGTAAATGAGGAATACCCAGACTTCTTAATTGGAAATCACAGACCATCTTTTCGCGCTTTCTATATAACTTTGCTGGAAAATATATGTTGTTTTGACGAGTTTTATTAAAATAATGCTAAAACTGAACTATTCTTTTTTTACAGTCGCTGGGCAGAACGGCAAGTATTATTGGACTTGCTTAAAATGAATACTCCACTATTTTCAACAGTAGTCGCGCAAAAGTAGAGCAAGGGTCAAATGAGTAGCTTAAAATACTTGTGGAGTCGCTTGATGCTTCGGTGTGGGTCCCTTGACCCCCGTAGGAGTGTTACCGGCAAGAGTCGTCTGACTCCCTATAAGTGGTAACGTGATCCTCCGGATGAGAGTCTTTCCACTCTTCCTAGAGGGTCAGGGGACTCTCCTAGAGCGAGCCGAACCTGACCCACCAAGAGAGTCACCGTGACTATTTAAAGAGAGTCCTATACGTGGCAAGTCAGAACTCTCCGAAAAGAGTCACGCAACTCTTTTTTTTCTTAGAGTGTAATGCATTCCGTTTCGTTAAATTCGTACCGATGTTTTAATTCATCCGTAACATAGGTTGCCTGATAATGCCGGCACCCGTGCATGGGAAGCCGTTCGTTAAACTTGACTTGTGTTTGAATGAATATTTCACCTCTATGTGTGGCCGAATCGCCTTACCTACCTGAACTGTGCAAGCGCTAGTTCGAGCATCAGTGTGCACTAGACGTGCGCAGGGTTCCTCATCAGGGGGGAGGGGAGTAGGAAGGTTAATCGCTGCCCCCCTTCCCCCGCCTTACTAAATAGTCAAAGTATGGGGGCAGACTTTGCGCCCCCCCCTCTGTCTAAATTGACTAGGGGGGGGAACTAGGGGGGGACATTGCGCCCCCCCCCCCTTCGTGCGTACGCCTGAGTGCCTGCGTTCGAGCACAATTTATGTTATTCTGTTTGTTTCCATTATGTCTAGCTTTCATTATTTTGTTGTGGTTATTAAGAGTTATATGCGCCTCGCCTCGCTTTGGCGTTGTAACTTTGCTAAATACTTTTACGTGTACAAACATTAAAAAACGCAGTTTGTACGACCACCTCCAATGATATTATTTGGTAAAAGACAAGCCGAATGATTTATCAGATATTTTAAGTTCTCCAATCATCTTCAAGGCTGCAAGTTGCAGCCTTGAAGAGAAGTCCTTGTGCATAGTTTTCTTTTATATGCTTTCTATCGATGTGCAGGAATCCTTCATGCCACTAAAGAATGCTCCTTTTTCTTTAAAAATGCGGATGATATTTGTTAAATAGTACTTTCTCTTTCCCAAACAAGCTAATTGCACGTAGAAAAGCTGTTAATTCTCTCCAGTTACATATGGGGTAGGTTATGAACTTCATATTTGGATGGTACTATCGTGAGCAATATGAGATCGAACACGCGAGCGCGTGGCGAACAGCCTTGAACCTTACGTCGGCTGATTCGCAGCAGCGGCTGTCGGAAACAAAGTGGAAAGGGCGCCGCGCTTCCACTAGCTGTTGACCCTCCCGCTTCGATATTGTTGATGCGAAACAGCATCTTAGAGAGTGTCAGTGGCCGCTAGCGGTGATATGAATTCCCATCAACGCGAACAGCCACATCAGACTAGGTAGCTGCTGAGATATCGGCTGTGACGTAGCCTGGCACGATGCGCAGGCCATGCTTGCGCATCGGTATCTCGGTGGTGTCGGCTGAGGATTTTGCTGCGCCTCATTTATTTATTTTGTTATCATTGCTAGCGGTCATTGGCGCGCAATCAGCCGACATCTCGCAGCAACGCTAGCGAGGCGGGAGTACAAACAGCCAGCGGAACAGCCCCCCCCCTCTCCCCTCCATTTTCGGCAGCGCCATCCACGTATCACACTATCTCAGTTTTGAGGCTATATTCCACGTGCTCGCATGTTCGAGCTCATATTAGAGCACTGCACGGGCTCGGGCCTACCCAAAAACCCGGGCCCGGCCCGGCCCGTCCACGGGCCGGGCCGGGTAAAGTAGTCTTCACGGCGGGCCCGGGCCGGGCTCGGGCCTGAAGCTCCGGGCTTAGGGCCGGGCCCGGGCTTTAGGTGGCGAGCTCGGGTCGGGCCGGGCTTGGACTTTGCTTCGTTCTTAAAGGGTCACTAAAGTGAAACACTGAATCGGTTTGGACCGATAAGGTGTACTCTGAGAACTAATTTCACCATCAATGCGTTTATTAATAGAGCAGAAAATCAAGGTCACAGTTCCATTCTGAAACCTCCGCACGTGACGTCACGAATTTCAAACTGTATTCGTCGTATTTTGTGGACATTGGCTCAACGAAATTTTCAGAAACTTGGTATGTTAAGTCTATGACCCCCTCAGAGGTCAATGCACTTCATTTTTACCCACTATAAACTACGTAGGGCCCAGTAGATGCCGTCAGAATCTATGACGTCACGGCGTTTTCTGCGTGAATATTAAAGTGGCCTCGTTACTTGCATTTTCTTGCGAGTTTTCTCTCTTACCAAAAGTCTTGTCGCGGCGAGCGTGGTGCTTTTGGAACGGTAAAAGTGTAATTTACTGATAACAGAAAAATCGTTTTTCTCTTTAATGTGCCTTGTTCCGCATACGCTGTGCATACATCTATGCCCCACATTTTATCTCGAAAAAACGCTTTTTTTATGTGGGGTAAGCTGTTTGTAGAAGTTTTATGAGGGATATGGACTGAACCTATTTTGCTTCTTGCATAGGAGCTACTTGATTTATCTGAAATAGGCGAGCTAAAAGTAAATAGGCCAGGCCCTTATATGCAACATCTCGCTATTCCGTGCTTTATTTGCTTTCGTTACTATTTTATATCCTAACTTTTACTCTGTAATTGGAGTAATAAATGTAATATAATAAAATCAGAGCTCCAAAGCGAGGAAACATTTTGAAAATACAGCCCCCCTCTAAAACGATAGGACTGCACGGATTTTTGATACATAGAATCCCTATAAAGGCACATTGTTTTTCCGTGACTCTGTGACGGCTCCCAGTTGTCATGAGGCACGAGATGGACATTCACAGCCTGCTTTCTGTGCCCACATTGTTAACGTCTGAGCTTTCGTCTTGTTCCGCCCTATCAGGGGTCTCGACCTCACCTCAACTAACGGGCCGCATTCACGAAAATTAACTCCCGCAAGGGCTAAGGCAATGACGAAGGTAGGAGCGTGGGAGGGGGGAACAGGTTGTTTTAAAACTACCGTCATTTCACAGCAGACCTTTCCCATATCTCATATACGCGATCATTTCTGAAGGGGATTTGGCGGCAGGATTCCAACAACATATCGATACCCATAATGACTAAACTGTGGACGCCGATTCTGAAATATAGCTTTTGTTTCACGGTTATGCATCAACACACGGTGACCGCAGGGGGTGCCTCACGAAAAATATGCTTTCGACCTGTCATGTGCGGGCGGAGGGCCGCTAGCGAGAGGTCCGCGAGCCGCGTGTTTGAGGCCCTATATTTTATTTATTTATTTATTTATTTATTTATTTATTTACAAATACTGCAGGCCCTGTTCGGGCCCAAGCAGGAGTGGGTAACAAATGTCAGTGACAAAATCAGAATAAAAAACATAAGAAGATACAATGCAAGATGCGAAATTAAGAAAATTCTCAACATCAGGGAGAAATATAATTAATACATAGCAATAATGGCATTCATACAGAAATACAAAAAATCTCGCACTATATAGTGCGCTATATAGTGCGAGAGCTACATGATACTGCCACAACAGCGTCGGAACTTGTAGGAATAGAATATGTCCATTAAATAAGGCGTGGGGTGAAGTATATTCGCTTTAGGAAATATCTGGCTTGAAAAAGGACAATGACAGATTCCGTGCCGGGTGATATCCCCTTACCTCGAGCCATATGCATCCAATGAGTAAGCTTCGAGAAGCTTAGTCGCGCCTTTATTACAAAACTCGAACGAACCCCGAAAATATATCGAAATCGCTTGGTCCACCTCCTGCCAGTCCTAACCGCGTAGTCCAATGGCCACCTTCTACCGGTACAACATCGCTGGGAAGGCATAAACCATTACAATATGGAAAAAAAAAAACGAGCACGGTGCAAACCGTGCATAACATACACTGTTGAAAACTGCAAGGAGAAGCCCTCAAAGAGGAGTTTTATAGATGACATTGAACAGTGGCACGACGTTCGGGAACGAGAGAAGTGAAGGGGTGAGCTGGACAGCTATATGCTCATTCTGCAGAGGTCCACAAAGACATCCTAGATTTGCTCCAGTAGTGGAAGTTAAGAACAACGACTGCCGACGCCTTCGCAATTGGCAAGACAGATGTGGTGCGCCCGTGCGGCCAGCGCGAGCAGTGCAAGAAGCTTTAGCGTGGCAGGATATGTTATGAAACAGCGCATGACGTGCTTAAAGCAGGAATCTTTTGATACTTTGATTTTTTGCACAATAACATGTGAAGAAGTAAACTATAAACTATGCCATAAGAAACTTACTGTATATACTAGCAGTGGTGTGGTATGTGAAAATAATGCTATGACAAATAGCCTTTTTCCTCCTTTCGATTGCTTATACGCATACACGTGGTGCCGCGGTTCCATACCTCTACCTAGATTAATGTATTTACAACAACGGTCACAAATTTGTTTTTTTTTTCCTCTGTTCCTCTTTCTGTGGCAAGGTGCTACATATCGAGAAGGGTGCACGATTGGCTTTGTGGTGATAGCATGCTATAAATTTCAATAGGCTATAGAGTGCTATAAAAACAAAGTCAAGTGAGCGTTTTGTTCTCTGCCAAGCCAATCTAGAACACATGCTCTGGCGGTGCTCCGTGTTACGCGGCGGCGAAGTCATCACGCAGTCCAAACGGGAGGCTGCTATTACCATCTCCGCGCTAGAAGAACAGCTATATGGGTAGTCCAACGGGCCCGCGAGGCAGCAGAGAGACTTGGTCCTTCTGTTCCGATGTCGGAGCGGCCTGCAACGTGCTAGAGCGAGTTCCGATGGACCATAATGAAGTTTATCCATCCATCAATTCATTATTTGCTGTTATTGCACTCCCTGTCGAAACTGAACTCGTGCTGCAAGTCACTTTCCTTGCTGCAATGTCTGCTATAAAACGCCCCTCATGATCTCCAGTGTATTTGCAGAAAAAATGGGTACAGTATACCACTGCCGAATAATCAGTCATCATATCCAGTATGTCCGCTCAACTGTTTGTACCGTGAGCCCCTTTTTACAAGAAATTACCCCATGTTAAAGTATAATTGTTAGCGAAACATGCGCCATGCAACAAAGCGTAGATATTTGCCACTTAAAACACTTTGCTGTCGATTCGATGTTCGGGCTACTGGGTCGGGCCTCAGTCGGGCCTGATCTGTGGTAGGGCCGGGCCGAGCCGGGTAGGCAAAATTTTTTCTCGGGTTCGGGCCGGGCCTGGGTCTCATTTTGAGTCACCGGGCCGGGTTCGGGCGGGTAAACTTGAACGAGTTCCGGGCCCGGGCCGGGCCCGGGCCGAGAATTACGGCCCGTGCAGTGCTCTAGCTCATATTACTCACGACAGTACACGACACAGAAACTGTTATTTACTGAAACAAATAATTGAAGTCTGCGTAGCGCTTTCCAGACAATGATTTTTTAATTTTTTATCATGCAGGGAGAGAGCGTTCCAATAACACCTTGCATTGTGTACGATGGCCCCGATCTTCCCTACGCAAGCAAGTTTTTCCTCCATGTGGAGAAAGAACTGCTCTTAAGTGCGTCCAATGCCGAAGAATGAGTAGCTGCACTCATGGCAGCACATTGGCTGTTCAATATCGACTGCCATCACAAGGCGTTCAACGTTCTCGTCGCTGTTGAATGGCTCCTTCTTGGCCAGTGGGTAATGACTCCGAGGACACAAGTAGTAAAGCTCCTGAACATTTTCAAGAAAGCCTAGAAAATAGGCCTTAGCTTCTGCTTAAAGTATGTCGCCACCTGTGATTAACTCGAGCTTAAGCCATAAAGTTATATTTTCATATGGTAACGATCGAGTAGTTATTTGTTTTACATTATATACAAACGAATACTATGGCGGTACTAGTATTTCATTTCAATTTCTTGCTCATTTTCTTGTGACATTTTCATACAAGCCATTTTGTCTCTGCTGATTTCAACATGTTCTCGCAGGTCATTCCACTTTGTGGTTATTGGCTTAGTTTTTATATTGAAAGGACTTTGACTTTTTTTTCCAGTAGTTTTAATAATTGAGATCTTTTGCTATTGAAACTTTAGCTTATCAAAACTGCCAGTACTTGTCAGTGAAATCGGTGCATCGAATGTTGTTTTAAAATTTATTTTTCAACTATATGACAAGCTTTAGGTTTTGTCAATATTTTTTAAAGAAATAAATACTCGTTTTATTCAATTACCAATGATTCTGTTGTCTTTGCTTGGAAAGGGATAATCTTTGAATTTCTCTGAACATGCCCGTGTAAAATTTGATTCTACTGTTGTTATGTAGGTAATGCTTCTGCAGTGCTGTCGGGGTCATAACGTCCCTATTCCCATGCATTTCCTGCATATTACCGCATTCAGCATGCGCTGCAACGTGCGCGTCATGGCCCGATTGCTCACTTTTTTGTGTTGGAGCCACAATCCATTGCTTTTGAGAAAGTGGGAAAGATTTCATAAATTCAGCAATGTGTACAGTTTTCTACTTCACTCATGTACTTTCCAAGAAAAGAGATAATATGGAGGCCTGCTGTGGAAAACGACATTCTGAGTCCTTATAATGTTGCGTGAGTTGTCACGGAGCATTGATGCCCTGCTCGTGTATCAGCTACAGATGTGTGATGGCAGTGTTTACCCTACTAAGAAAGTCGACAACAGGCACAATGGTGTGGGCACTGCTGGAATTTTGAAACTTTATCAATCCACTTTCTCATCAAGGGATTGCACATTTCTGAACTATCTCCTTAACGGGAGAACGACCAGACCGTACCTTGTGTGTTCCAGTCGATTCCAAACACATACACTGATGTTATGCGGCTCATTTAAGACGATCGCACCTTATTTTATCAACTGCATAAGTGCCGGCATAAGAAGTGGCACCAATATTTCCCTTCTTGGGAAGGGCAACTACAGTGGGAAAATTCATTCTGGGGTGCGCCCAAAGGGACCAGGTGTCTGTAGTGCCCCAAGGAGGCTGACAGGGAAGAAGGTTCATTTGTGCTTCTCCCTGTAACTGCTACCTTTTCGAGGGCGTTTTTATCTATTACACCCCACTCGCACGGGTGTCGCTTGTTCTAAGACCCATACTGCACTATACGGCTGTGTTACAATGAAGCATGTTAAATTGAATTCCTCATTATGAAGTGGAAATAACGCCATTGCTTCATATTTTGACACAAACGCCTTGGTCATTTGTGCTCCTTGTTTGGCGGCATACGCGATGCCGCTCTGCACACTCGAGAAAGGTCATTGAATATCGTAGAATTTGTCTCGGATGTACGAGCTCTGTGTTTATTAAAGCTTGACTTTATTTTGTACTATTGGATAATTGTGTGAACATCTTGCAATATGTGTCAACACATTTTAAGTAATGACTTTGTATTCAGTCATGACTGCACTGTATATGTAAGGGCCATATATGCCGTGCTTCATATGCACCATAAAATCGGTGCTGCTGCCAGGATTGTCCCTCTGTGGCAGGAGCCACTATAATAGGTCATGCGCCCTTGAAAGGACTAGCTAAAGGGTAAGCTTTCTAGCGTTTCAATGGGAGCCAACTGGGAGGGAGGAACCACTCGAATTATGGAAATTTTTGCCTGGGTGTTTGGGTGTAATTGTGCATAAACACCCTAACGCCCTTTTTCTCGTTTGGGTGTAATGTGCTTTTACACCCTACACCCTTTTTTCATTTGGGTGTAATATGCTTTTACACCCAACCACACCCATTGGGTGAAAGTTTGAAATTACACCCATTGTATAGGTGTAATTCTGCTTGGCACACCTATTTCTTGGGGTGTAAGGGTGTGAGTTATAAACACCAAGTTACACCCATACGGGTGTAAAGTGGTTTACAGTGTAGCGGGTTCCTCGCAAGTGCACTTCTATTGGTTGCCAAGGAAGCCCACAACGCTCCCATGATCCATTTCCTCAGTTTGTCAATAAAGTTAATTTCCCTCCCTCTCTCTCTTTCTCAGGTTAACGTATGTCCTAAAGCGTGGTGGGAGATTTAAATAACGACCGGGAGTCACACAATGCGAGTTACGTAACTAGTGGGTCGGTTAAAGCTTACAACCCATTACAAAGGGCTCAGCCATAATTCTTCATCGTCATCAGCCGTCGCATCAACAAAGTTCACATAATTCCTTACAGATGGTACCTCGTTTCTCCGCAGAATGACGAGTATATAATGTCGTATATAATGTCGTGGTGGGTGCTTCCCAACCTCACCAAAATTATGATTTGGGGTGTAGTGGGTACGTTGCTAGTGTACTTGTATTAGTAGCCACAAGAGAGTTTATAGCGGGCTCTAGAAATGTCGCTCTTCCAGCTTTCGCTGTGACTGGGCTGCGCTTTGCGCGCAGGCCTGGCGTTTTTCGTGATCGAAGTGAAACCCAAAACATATTATGAGAGATTGAAAAGCGAATAATATATATATATATATATATATATATATATATATATATATATATATATATATATATATATATATATATATATATATATATATATATCAGTGCTGGGCGGTATCGAAGATACGTGTATCTTAGATACTATCTTAGATACTCTATGGGTATCTTGTATCTGTATTTCCGATACATTCGATAATGTATCGTGTATCTTAAGATACAAGATACTTCTATCGCAACACAACCACGCGAAACAATAATCGCTGGCCAAGCTCCGATTCTCAAGCTAGTACTGGTGCCACTAAGACATCTGAATAAGCCTTGGGCAGTGACGTTATTTTATTTTTACGCCAGAGTCATCCCCTGAGGGTCGAAGATCAGGAAGACAAGCACGCGGACGTCTATGCCCAGCCCACGTACCTTTTGTTCTCTCGATTTCTTTTCTTTTTAGTTGCGCCAATACCGCGACACTTGCTCTTAGCCACTGTCTTGCACCGCGTACTCCAGTGCGTGCGGCGTCTATCGCGCAAATTCTGATGTTGTTACAGTGTCGTTATTAGGGAGCTTTAGTGCCGCCGCCCCAAAGTGGCTTGGGTACGTAAGCCCTTGCGTTCCTTTGTATTCTCCGTGGATGCGCCTGGGAGTGCAAAGGAACGCAAGAGCGTGCGTAGGCGGGCCGCTTGGGGGCCCCGGCACTAAAACTCTCTATTGAAGATTCTCTTGCGTCTTGCTGCGTAACGAAATGTGATGCGTGCAAGAATGGGGTTGCTTTGCGTCGCGTGGATTTTACATATCAGCGATTTGAAGGATCTCGTGGATATAAGTTTGACTTGCATGCAATGAATTAACTTATATGCAAATAAGATTCTAACAACTTTAGCACCACTGGTACTGATGCTAGATCTAATAGAGCAAGCGTTTACCTAAGAGAAAATATCTTGGCGTACCGTATTTTTCACTTTCATCTACATTTATTCAAAGAATTTATGAAATCATAATTTGATTATTAGCACAAGTGCTTTCTTAGCTGTCATTTTGCATCACATACATTACCTAGGTCGCTGCACTGTCTTTCCGGTCTGGTCACTGTAGTATGTCTTTTGTAACGAGCTCCCAAAATAAGATTTCTGCTTTATTCTTCTGTCTGCTTTATTTCTACTACTGTTTACAGATTTACACGTTGCCAAGGCGATTTTGAAAACAAATATATTATTATGTGGGCGTGCCTTGAGTATACAGTACAAAATATTCTGCTTACCACTTAAGAAAATAGTGAAATTGAGTTTTCATTATAATAACGGAAATCATTAGGAGCCATCTTAAAGTTGTTAGGAAGGGGATTCGAGAAACGTTGTTTTACTGAATGCTCCGTTTTACTCATGAGCGTCCCAACGAGTCGTTTCAGGCAATTCTCCATAGGCACTGAATTTTCTATTGTCTCGACAGGTAAGTTGACGATACTTCATGCTGATAGCTAATAAGGGCGCCGTCTGTATTGTGTTTCTTTTTTTTTATTTGCGACATAGACTTGCCCTTAAGGCATAATATTTGTTTTGTATATTTGTGTTAAATGTGCGCCGTTAGGCCGGTGTTGTGTATGAAGTGAAGAAGTGTCTTGTGGAATGTGTTGTCATGTATCCATCGGTCATAACTGTTTGTGTCACTGCAGAATATAAGTAAAATAGAGCGGTGGTTTTATATCAAATATTCACATTGAATGAGTACCGAAACACAATACTGGTCTTCGCTACAGTATTGTGTTTCTGTACTCATTCAATGTGAATATTTGATATAAAACCACCTCTCTATTTTACTTATATTTGTTTTCTTGTCTTAGGCCTCCTTAAATATTTTTCATATTACTAATCGCCATATAATGGAAGCTATAAGCGGCAATAGCGCGAATAGCGGCGGTGTCCTGCGACGCTTTGTGCAACTATACAATACGTCTGAGACATTTCTGTGTTGCACATGTTCTCTCGTTGAAGAAAAATTGCTAAAATATTCTACGTTAGTGAATATATCAACAAAGAATCCCTTACGCCAGCAGCTAAGTAGAACATGGAAATTCATTGCAGTTTTACGTCATCTACGTATACACTAGGGGTCTCAAACTCAGCTTATAGTCGGCGGGCCGCAGTCGCGAAATTTAGCTCCAAGGGCCGGGACAGTGATGATGGTGGGGTCGGAGAGAGTTTGAACAAAGTGACGTTGCCATTTGAAAGAAAGCCTTTCAAATATCTCATATATAGGTCATTTCTGAAGGGGATTTGGAGTCAGGATTCAAGAAACATCGATACCGATGTACACAACGAGTAATATCTGAACGCGGATTGAAATATAGTCTTTGTTCCACAATTATGTCTCAGCACATGGTGACCACGTGTTCCTCACGAAAGAAATGCTTGAGACCAGTCATATGTCTGTGTAGCGCACGAACATACTTATTTAGAAAATAAAAACAAATGAGACGGAGACGGTCATGTGTGCCGGCCGGGCCGCTAGCGAACGTCAAACCCCGTATACACCACGTGTCCCCCCCCTCCCCCAAAAAAAGTCGCTACCAGCGTTGCTGCTGGTGTACACCTGTCCGGATATATGGTATTGTGCAAACTGTCTTTTACGGACAAGGTAAAAGTCCACACCGGCCGGCATTTGCGAAGGTTTCTTGTTGACGGTATTGTGATTATATGGCAACCCGCTAGCTGGTCGGCAAGCTGAGCAGCGACTCCCATCAAGTGCAAAAATGACAAGCAAGAACCGCTGTCAGCGAAGTGTATAAAGAGTTGTCCTGTGAGGAAGCTAAAACAAGCCCGAATAAGTTGTTTCGGAAGGAAACTAATGCAGTTTGAGCAAGAAGGGCGAAACTTTTAAGATACTAACAGACATTTCATTCAAGTGAAACAAAACAGGTCAGCCCGATTAGGAAATTTTCAAGCATACGTTCTCGTGTATAGGCATTTGCTGCTGCATTATATGGATGTATATTAACAAATTTGAGAATGTATCGAAGTATCTTAAGATACAGTTTCAAAGTATCTTTCCCCAGCCCTGATATATATATATATATATATATATATATATATATATATATATATATATATATATATATATATATATATATATATATATATATATATATATATATATATTTCGAAGCAAGGCCGAAGTACAAGGGAAAATGGAGGGTTGAAGTGATGAGAAATCATTGAACAGGGAATGTCGCTACAGCCGGCACTTCGACCAGAGAACTTTTCTTCGTCAGGGCAGCAGCTGGCTTCCTGGGCACCGTGTTTTATGTATATGCCTTGCTCAATCTCCCCCAACCTCATCGGTGGAGGTGAAGGTCAAGCCACGGCCGGTCAGGCGCGCGCTCGCTCCTTCCTTTACGGCCTGCGCACGGGGTGCGGTTGCTACCTATGGCCGCAATTTCGTGGGGGCGCTCCGAGCCAGCTGCTCCCAACTGCTCCCTAAATCACTCCCGGCCGTTGCGGAGGCTAGCGCGCGCAGGGAGTGCTCTGCTTCCGACTTACCGTGGCGCTTTCTGAAGTTACTCTATATGGTATTCACGGTACCAAAGCGATAGAAACATGGTAGCAAGTATATATGATGACTCTGGTAAATTCCGCTTTACAGAAGTGGTGGCGCAGGCCGCTCATAAGCCCGCTTCTGTTGCTCGGCAAAGCATCGACGCGGTTATAAGACAGCCTCGTTTTTTTTCTGTGACTTCGAGAATAAGTAAGAGGATGAACATTGCATTTGGTTGAGGAAACGGTTTAATCATGGTTTAGGGAATGTTTATTTCAAATGTATGTGCCGGCCGTCGCTTTACTTGAAAATAACAAAATTGCACATTTTTTGTTGGAGGCATCTTAATTCGTGCTTTAATATTGAAACAAATACTTCAAAAAAGTGAGTCACTGCATAATGGGGACGGCCACGCTGCAGACGAAGAGGAAACATAAAAAACTTTCAGAGAATCCTTTCAATGGGAAACAGAATGTTTTCCTTGGTACTACAACAATATGCGCATGGAGAACTGAAAAAAAACCACTGCTGGTAAAACACTGTAGTGACGATCACAGTTTAAAGGAGTCAAGTCTGTCACAGCCTGATATGCTTCCGCGAGGGCTTGTGAATAAAACCGAAAGGCCTGTCATTCTGATCTGTTAACTTTTTTGTGTAGTTAATAAGAAGAATCCGGAGAAACTTCTCAGAAATAATATGAGCCAGCACTCTCGCGTGACTCTTGTCCACACCTTCCGGACAGTCCAGAAGTGGCGAATCTTCAAAGTATGGCTTAACAGTCAATTGCAGAGTCTCGAGGATTTTCGTTCGAGGAAGATATTTGACTGCTTTCTCGAAGAACGTCACAATTGTGTCCAGCATTGATAGTAACTCCGGCTTTGGGTAGTGTAGATCATAGGCTTCTTGCTGAGAAGATGATACAAAGGACTGCTCGTTTTGTTTGTCGTCACTAGCATGGCGCATGTTTCGCAACCGACATCAGTGATCAGTTTGGCAATGTAACCACCTACATACACCAAGCCTGAATAGGCAACAGAGTTCGGTGGTTTGCGAGGAGGTTCTCGCAGAGCTTCAAGTTCCTCAATAACATCTTCCGGAATAGACACCGCCGCTTCTTCAATGTTGTCGTCGCGAATGCCCATGTCTTTGTAAGGTAGCGCCTTTTCCTTGACAATGTGGGTCAAAGCAGCTGTGACGGCTCTTGCGTCTAGCGCGTCATTGCCCCCGCACATTGCCCTCAATTTTCCAAACAACGCCTCTATAGGATCACTGTTAAATTTCTTCGTGAGCACATAGTTTACTTCTTTTCTCAGAAGAAATCGGACTGTCTCCACTGTGGACTTTGTGGTGAAAAGCAGGGCAGTGTACGTCTCGTCTGTAAAGTTTCCAACGCCAGCGGCGACAGAAGAATCCTGGAGGCGCTTAATGTAGCCTGAAAATTCATTTTCCAGCCACAGCAATCGGCTGTCGTCCTGCTTTGAGATGGGAAGTTTGCAGTCATTTCCACTGTACGTAGTATTGTGAATGTCGAGCCATCTCTTTATGGCTTTCATGAAGTTGATTGTGGATGCTGCATCCTTGAATAGAACAATAGAGGAGTTGCTCCTCAAGTTTCGCAGATGTTCCAGTGCGCCAATGACTTGGAGCGAGAATACTTGCACTGCACGCATTACATTAATCTTTTCCAGGTTAGATGGATAATCCCCTCTGTGCCGTTGTAAATATGCGTGGCCCACCAAAAATGCACTGCTGTTGCAGCTGGGGTTCTCTAACGTGCACCTAAATCTAAGCACACGGGCTTCAGGCATTTTCGCCTCCATCGAATATAAGGTGGTCGGGTCTTAAAAAATATTGTTGTTGCTAGTAGCGCTGCGTGTGCGTCTTCTATTGCCGAGTGCCGAGAAAGGCAGACTGTCCCCACACGCACCTGTACTTCCTTCACCGCTTGCTACAACCGAAAGAAGTAATTAACACGAGAAATTGGCCGGGCACAGCTGGTTTACAACACGAAGCGCATGCGGCGAAACGCGCTTTGGATGGATGGATGGATGGTTGGATTGATGGATGCTATGAGCGTCCGCTTTGTAACGGGGCGGTGACATGTCTGCCACCAGGCTCGAAGAAAAAAAAACAACTTCCTTGTTTCATGTTGGCCTAATACCTTATCTACATTGATTAAATCTATGTTATTATACCAAAAAATATAAATTCACGGTCTATCTCTCTGCCTCTTAAGGCAGAATGACCTTATTTTCCCCCCATTATTTATTTTTGTTCTTTATCTCTACTTTTCTGCCACAAATACTCTAACCGTCTCTTACTTATTTCTATCGCGGACGTGTTCAGCTTTCCATTGTTGTCCCTAAAACCCAAGGCTTCATGTAGACTCGTGCCCACACGTATACCTGGATGAATATCGCCACATTCAATCAGTACATGTTCCATCGTTTCCTTAGTCCCCCGCAGCATGTACATTGTTCTTCTTCGTTACTGAATCTCGCTTTATAACTACGCGTTCTAAGGCAGCCCGACCTTGCTTCAAACAGTAAAGCGCTTCCCCTTGAATTATCATAAAACCTTTCCCTCCTTATTTCGTTTTTTCCTTTTCGGTAGTTAGTCAGAGCCGGCTTCTTTTCCATCGCTGCCATCCAATAAGTCCTCTCCGCCTCTCTGACCTTCCGCTTAATGCTCCTTGTTGCCATATCGCCCGCACTGCTAGCCGCATATTTACTGGTGAGCCTCCTAGTTCTTTTTCTCCACTGCGTGTCAACGCTTTTTCTATACAAATACCTGAAAACCTTCTCTGCCCATCTACTCTTCTTCATTTTCCTCAGCCTCTGTTGGCTCGCGACGCCCTCACGCGGAGCGCGCCGTTGTATTGTACTCCCGGCGGCAGGGAAGGAGCGAGCGCGTGCCTCTAGACCGGCCGTGGTCAAGCTCGTGCGCCAAACAGGGGGGGGGGGGGTGATTCTTAAAAGGAAGAAGGAAATGAAAATTGAAATTGGGTGTGGAGTGCACGATAACTGTCTCTCAAGTGAGGACACCTCAACCGATACACTCACGGGGGATTGGGGATTAAAGGGACAGTGAGAGTGAAAAGAGTATGGTAAAGGAAGAAAAAGGAAGGTATGAGTGGAAAAAAACAGTGAGGGGGTGGGGGGGCAGGAGAACGGGCGTCCGAGTCACCGTGGTTTGCGGCTAGAAAATTTGTTCGACTAGGCCGACATACTCGAGAAAAGCGAGTAGGGCCGCAAGGGCTGATCGGTGACGGTGCACGTGGCCGGTGGGATGGAGCAAGTCCTGTAGGGTCGCACACGGCAGTCCGACGAGGCGGTACTTCATGGCGAGCCGCTCCGTGCAGTAGGCATCTTTAACGTGACAGTATGAGACTTACCTCGAGGTATACGTCCTAAGGTGCAATCGCGACTTGGGAAATGCATTTCGCTTTGAGTCGGGCGTCGTTGTCGTCGATCGTCTGCTCTTCACCGTAAACGTGATGGACGAGCCTTTCTCCTTTTATCAAGTTCTCTTTTCGGAAGTGCCAGTCAAGCTTGAAGATCCTTTTGAAGCCGCACTGCAAGCGGTACATTGTGAGGCGCCGCAAGTGCACCGCGAGAGCTCTGCACGTGCACGGAAGGGAGCGGCAGCGCATTGGAGAGAAGGGAAAACGCGCGTTGCGTGCACCAAGTTTGTATTTTTATGCCAGAGATGGCTCTGCCTGTCAAGAGCAGCAGCGCCATAAGTGATGCTTGGGGAGCCTATACAGAAGTACTTAGGAAATACTTGCGAAACAGGGAAATGCAATAGCCTTACGAAAGGGTGCATCAGCTTCGCTGTTTGGACGGCTTTCACGGGCTGGAGCTGGCTCCATTTTTAACAGCGGCGCAGTTTAAGCTTTTTGTTAGGCCGTGCGGTGCGGACAGAAAACTGCGCCTAGCTATGACGTCACTGAGCGATGCCAAGATAAGATTAGCCAAGCCTGCGACTGGCTATGACGTCACCTCGTGAAGCCAAGTCAAGCTTGGACAAGACTATAGTTAAGCCTGGTTGAGCCAAGTTAAGCATAGTTGAGCATAATGACGCCAAGTTTAATTAAATGAAGTCTAATAAGGACTAGTGAAGTCTAGTTAAGTCTAATTGAGACCAATTAAGCTTAGGTTAAGCCCAATTAAGCTGCCCTAGTTAAGTTATGTCTAACCAAGCCTAAATAAACCTATTTGGGCTAAGCCTAATCGAGACTAATTTCGCCTAATTAAACATAACCGAGCTATATCTAATTAATCCTAATTTGTCCTAATTAGACATATTTATGGTAAGCCTAACAGAGAGAGAGAGAGAGAGAGAGAAAGAAAGAGCGAGAAAGAAGGTATAGCATAGCCATATATAGTATAGGAAGGGGGTGGGAAAGGGAAGTGATGGCGTGGAGGAGAGAAGAAGGTAGAAAATATCATAGCCATGTGTACTACAGTATAGCAAGGGGGCGGGAAAGGGAATGAGGGTGAGAATGAAGGAAAGGAGGAGGACAAGGCCACCAACTCCGCTGTTGTCTTCGCACCACTAGAGCTTAGCTGCCCAATTTTTTCTCCTAGCTTCTTCTAGAGTTGCGTTGCTATTCTCCAGGTTTCTGCCCACATGTTAGAACTGGCAAAATACAATGGTTGTACACTTTCCGCTTTAGTGATAGTGGTAAGTTACCAGTCATGGGTTGGGAATGTCTACCGTTTGCGCACGAGCCCATCCTTATTCTTCAGTGGATTCCCTCTACACGGGTATGCTGCCCTGTTCGGCCTAGATATACATACTCTTCTGCCGATTCAAGTGTCCGGTTGCCTGTCACCAACTCTGGTTCTGTCGCGGGACCACCGAGCATAATCTTCTGCATATTCGTATTCATATCATATCTGCATCTTTGTCTTTGTAGGTTAGTATACCGCCTGATTTTTATTTCACTCTTTTAAGCCGTGACCCAAAAGAAAGTTGATCATTTTCGTTCAAAATAAGTACTCAAGACGCCGCTAATATAAGCGAGCTATATGTATATATATGCAGCCGACTCGCAGCGAGCGATCGCAATAAAAAGGTGACGGGCAGTAATAAGCGTACTTTCCGTTGACATGAATGAAAGAAGAGAATGTTGAGGGCTAGTTTCCTTGTATGATACAACCTTAATGAAAACCGAGAGATAATGAAGCCAAAGAATGTATATGGCAGGTTCCTCGGCTTCATTATCCCTTCGTTTTCATTTCCGTTGGCATGTTATTCTGGTGTTACCACGGTTTACGTAATACGACAATTATGACTTTCGCAAGTCCGTAAATATTAAGATCACTTTATCCTTCCTGGTTACACTGACACCAATGCGGCTAGCGGTCAGCTTCTTCCACCTGTTTTTAGCTAGTCTAGAAAAAGCCAGTGAACATTCTGTGCCGGGCCGCTGTTTCTTTTTCTGGCGCGCCACGTTTTCCGTAAAGGTTCGCGGCAAGTACCGCAGGCTTATGAGCACTTGCTGACGACAGTGTGACTCGGAAATTTGATCTTCGTCATTATTTGATTTCAAGTTCAAATATTGTAGAGTAACAGTACCGACATCTCGCTTCGATCGCTGTTCTTCCAGACCCTGTGCCTGCGTTCATTGAGTCTACTGCGTAATTTCATCTTCATGCACGATGGCAGTGTTAAAATAAAGTTTCTCAGAGAATACGGAACGCCCGACGCCGTGCACTATTTCTTCTCTTCAGATATCGTGTTTCTTGCAAGCTACAAACACAACCCAAAAATAAACTCTCAGTGGTGACTTTCTGTTTAAAAAATAACTTCAATGTACTGTGCACTGGCAGCATAAAAGCTTGTGGGTACATCTATATTTCTAAAACTTGTACGACTGTGAGAAATTATTGCCGTTGTCCGCAGACTACACTTCCACAAATCCATAGGCCTTGCGGAAAAAAATCGTGACTGACCGGCTTTCTGAATTGAATTGGAAAGCTCCACTCTTCAGGCACCGAAGTTTTTGTCGCGCTATCATTGGTACTCCTTTCCAATGGCACGACTTTAGGAATGGCACGACTTTTGAACATGCTTGAGAAAAAAAAACAAATTTCTCGCGAACTCACGGACAGCTCAGAAGCAACATTATCCATTATTAAAGGAACCCGGAAGTACATTTGTATGAGTTAAAGTTTCTCTTCTCAGAATCTTTTCGTCTTTTGTCATTGAGTGCTTGCTAGATGGTACAGTTTCGGCCTATAAAGCAGTTCGTGATTCTCATCAGGCTTACAGAACGACGCTGAACTTTGTTCATGTAATTCTGTTATAACCAGGCTGTCCTTACTATTACAAGAGCTGTGGACTAAGTTCGAGCCACCTCTCGGCATCGAATGTTGGCAAGTGCTAGAGGGTTGGATCTAAAGCTATGAAATTTTGCAGAGGGTTCTGGGACTGCACTCTATAAAAAATACGGTGTACTCACTAAGTCTGAGGTATTCACTTTCTCGGGGTAGCGTTGTCTACCCACACAAAGTTAATTTTCTGGGTAGCAGATGCATGTAGTAATTATGGTGGTGGTAACGTTATGAACTAAAATGAACAAAAACAGGTGGTAATGGAACATAAAAAGTTGCAATTGACGTTTACTTGTAGGTCTCGCTAAAAGGCAATAAGTGTTACCACGGCCGCTTCATGGAACGCACGCACGGAGTGCGGCCTGTCACGTCGCGGGGATTTGTATAGGCGCAGCTGTGAAAAGAAAGCTCACAGTTGCTGCCGCTATTTTGGTGGGGGCGCTAATAGTACGGGACCGCTCTCCCTTGGAAAGCCGGCACTAATCAGTGGCGGACAACATTCTCTCAACGGGTTGTAGATACCTCGCTTTCCGCCTGCACGGTTTTCTCTTTTTTTGTGCACACACGTGGTACTGCAGAAGCGTCGCGATTCCTGTCGTGTTACAGGTGGCGCTATGCAGCGCAACTGTTACGTGCCGCTGTGTAATACGAATGCAAGGAAGGACCCGTTAATCCGATACTACAAGTTCCCGTGCGACGCAGAGCGCCGTAAAGCATGGCTAAAAAACATTTCTCGCCAGGGATCAAAAGGAAAAGGAAGCCTTTGGGAGCCAAGTGACAGGTCCTTGGTGTGTTCACTACACTTCACAGACGACGACTACAAGAAGTCAACGAAGCTGAAGATATTGCTTGCAACAGGTGTTCGCACTGTCTTCCCGAACTACCTAGAATATATGCGAAAAGAAAACGGAGAAACATAGGGGCGGAAACGACGTCGAAGAACTTGTGCCCGTGTTTTTGATGCAGTGGTAGGAGCAGCGGCTGACCGTGAGGAATTGGAGCATAGAAGTGTAAGTGAACTTGCCTCATTTTCTTCTGAGAGCGATGGGCGACAAGAACTCGTTATTGAGACGACAGCAGAAATGCGCCCCGCAAATCTCTTGCTTGTCGACAAAGCATGTGAAACAACGCTGAGCATTGTGGACGTGTTGAATGATGCGAAAAAGACAGAGCACCGGCACACAGAGTACACATATTTAATTCTTTTTTTTAAATATAAGTCTGATATTTACCCTTTTTTTTTGCTTGCAGGTACCATGCGCCTCTTGCAAAGCCTTACTCCAGGTAGCAAAACCAAGTGAAGCTGTGTACTGATTTGTAAAAAATCTTGATTGTGGAGTGCTGAGATACCCAACAATCAAAGCAGCTGGCCTTTGCAAGCTGACCTTCAATTTTATGAAAAGTTTTGAAGTATCGAGACGTCAGGCGAAGTGGCAAGCTTTGCAGGCTCTTGGTTTCCGTGCTCGTGCCACATTTTGTAAAGTGTCAGGAACTGACATGTGACAAGGGGGACCAATGCCACACCGAGGAACTCTGCAAGGTGTTTTTCACCAAACTGTTGCGGCCGCTGCTGGCGAACTGGGCCGGAGACCTATATGCCACTGTTGAGCGTATGAAGCTCGCCTACAAGCCTCTGTCGCGGAAGGTGGTACGATCTTAAAGCCGGTGAACAAGGTGCTTTTCGTGGCATCATTGTGTAAAGAAAGAGAACATACCACTTCGCAGAGCTTTCCGCGCTTTCTCTTTTACACGTTGGTAATGTGGCTGAATGACAGTTAAAAACAGCCATTTCATTTTTTTAGGAGGTAGCAACTATAAAACCAACCAGAAAATATTTATCCAACATTATGCAAGCATTCGTAAGATTTTTAATTTTACGGATTTTCCTTTCCACAGCAAATAAGCACATTCAATCAAGGCGGCCGCTCAATAAATAACTCGCTAGTTCTCTTGAACGGTGGTCGTATGGCTCCAGATGAGTTCGCTTGTAAATGTACGCCATTGGGCCTCATGGGAGCCCATTAGTGGCATTGCAGGCAGCGGTGAGATTTGCACAACTCTCGCGACTATAAAATCTATACGCGAAGCATGCGGACACAGCCACAGAAACGTTCTCATCCGCGTGGGCTTGTCCCGCAGCAGCAGCGCCGCAGCGGCGGCTCGGAGAACGAGGTTCTTCACGCCGGTTTCAGGCGACGCAGCAGGCCGCACCCCGAGCGGTGCATTTCCATAGAGCAGCCGTGGTGTTTCTAAGGGGCTCACCATCTGAGAAGGTTGTTACCGCAACTAACAAAGCTGCATTATAGTTCGATTTATTTGGACTATTCAGTTTATGAACGTCATTTTCACTGTCATATTAGGGTCGATGCCATTGTAAAAACATGAAAGCGTAAGTGAGAACCACACTATTTTCGTCAAAATTATGCATCGTGATGCACTTTTAAAGAAAAAGTTGAGATAATTAACTATTGGCTATTAACTGCTTGTCACAAGTTTTACACGAGTGTTACACAAGTTTTACACGTCATAACGAGTAGGGTGATCGGAAATCTCTGTTCTGCGCCGTTCGTACTGCACCCATTCTGGCGGCGCACGCGATTAGCCGAAGCCGGAAAAAACCACGTCTCTGAGGGGCGTAGCTATTTTTCTTTTTGCTTGATCTTTTATTTTTTGGTGACGTCATAACGCGTCATAACGAGCATGTCGTCTGCTACAAACGAACGGATCGCGAGGCCGTTCGCACGCGTTCTCTCGAGCGAACAAACGGCTTCGCACGGCATGATGCGGCGGTTGCGGCTGCCGCAACAGCTGATTTTCAGAAAATGGCTCTTGCGACGTGTGCTTCTTTTGCGGTTGGAGGTGCGAGATGCGTTTGAAGCCATGAGCGAGTGCGGCGTCGCTTTCAGTTCTCGAAACGAACAGTGCGAACGAAATGAACGGGCCTGCCACTGGGCTGTGGTCTTACGCGCAGGGACTTCTTAGTTAAAAAGCGCTACCAGCTCTTGCCAGGTGTCGTCCAGGTCCTCACTCGTGAACGACGGCACCAGCGGCTGCGACGGCGTAGCTATCTGTGGGTGCTCTTTTATAAAAGCCAACAGAAACTCCCTTTGACGATCCGACACCCGGTAGCCAAGCCAGACATTCCTGTGGGACGACATTTTGAAAAACTGCGCCAACCGCTACTCTTCTTCTTTTTTTTTTCGCGTGCGCGACTTAACGTAGCGAGAACGTTAGAAAAACTAACACCGATAAATATCAGCACTCAAAGCTATTGCTGTTTCAGAAACTGCTTGAGCTTGAAAAGAAAAACAATATCTTTTCGTATAACAGCTGTATTTATTAGAAGGCGAGAAGCACTTCGTTTTGAAATATTCGGTCCCTTTGAAGAGGACAAACGATGCGCGTCTACTTCCGGAAAGCTGGCCGCTCACCGCTTGACGATTGCCTGTCCTCTTCCTCTCGGCGGAAGAGAGCTGCGGACCGCCCACTTTTGTGACGTAACACCGCCAGAACGAACGCGGAACGAACAGAGATCTCCGATCCCCCCCCTGCTTCACAGTTTCAAGAGCCGCAGTTTATGCCAGTGTGTATATATGGCTTTTTCATAAATAACGAATGTTGTGCTTGTAAATTCCTAATACCTAATGTATCCACGCATGCGCGCAAGAAGGTGCACCAAAGTGTTAATACGAAATAATGTAAGAAGCTACAGTTGAAATATTGATTTACCAAAATTACGTCATCCAGCAGGATGAACCATTGGCAAGATGAAGTAGTAGCCATTACTGACTTTTCTTGTTTGCGCCAGTAAGGCCATAGCGTTGCTAAATAGCTTATGAAAAGTTAGTAGCTGCCTGTGAGATGTAATAATACCTGCCGTTAATTTTTTTTACTTGCAGTTAAAGGCTTTTTACAAGCTTTTTGTAAATGAGTGTGCGTAATAACTTTTTTTAGACGTTAAAACATGGGAAAGTAGGCTGCGTTAAAGCCGGCTATACCTACATCATGTAACTGATATTGAATTACCAAATAAAGAAAAAAAATTGAAATAATCAAACGCACGAACGCCAGCGTACAAAGAAAATCTATGTGGACCTATTCAAAATACCAGCAACAACATGGCAGATCATCTGGTAACTTTATGACGAAAATACTAGAACGAACGCGAACGGCGCACATACAGAATGACAACATTGTTACACGCCGCATGGACTTTCTGGACAATTTCAGTAGTATATCCGGCCGTATTCGTACAGCTATACTCGGCGACAGCTTATCTTGGCATTGGAGCGAAGACTACGGAAGCGGGGCATCCGCACATTTGTATTACTACGCAAGTAGTTCGGCATCTTGCAGCCGGTTTCAGTTCCAGTTTCGGTTTCGCTTGCTCGCATCGCTAGAGCGTTTAGCAGCACGTATATATGCAGATTGGGACCATAGTGAAATTGTGAACAGTGTGCGTAGATGCATCTACCTACTGTACTGTGTATTGTCACGAGTTTGTTACATTGACGTAGGCAGCAGTGGGCGTGTCGAAGATGAAACTCTTTGTTTGGCCGAACTTGTGGGCGGGAAACGAGTCAGTCAGAGCGTCGTCCGTCAAAAATTCTGACAAGTGCTAAAGCGTGTCGGCTTTTATACGTGTTCTATCGAATGTTCCAGCGTTATCGCTGGTAGCCGCGTAATCTCTAAACTATACGCGTACCGCGCGTAATCTTAACGGAAAGATTTAAAACAATCGTGACGCTTCTGGAACATCGCATCGCATCGCAAAGACAGCTTTGCGGGTGAAGCCCGAAGACAACAAAATAAGACACATGGCAATATGATGAACGCCGCCAAGCGCGCACCGCAGCCTGAATACGGCGTTTTCTCCATTGTAACGCGATCACGAGTGTAACGCGAAGGGCGACTTTAGTAGCAAAAATTTGGAGAAAAAGCTGGCATTGCATTCGAACAAATACGGAATGCAAGTACCATGATGCCGCTGAATTAGGTTTCGGTTTAAAGAGAGCTCACGCTTAATTAAAAAGAGACTGACGCAGATTATTTTATCAAGCTTCGCTGGTCACACACCTTCACAGAGCGTAACGGCCACCGATGTTTTTCCATCTGTATATGCAGTATGTAACAGGTATTGTCCATAATACCGATTGTCACTGGGCGAAAAAAAATAAAGCATAAAAAACCGTTAATATATTTTATTGCATTGCATCCAGGCGTGATGTGAAAGAGCACGAAAGCAAAAGGCAAGTAATTATATTTTACATCACAAGAAGGCACATCGCGGACAAAAAGACCAAAAGTTCTTGTTGCTCTAAATCAGGACTTTCCAGAAGCTTCGTTAAAAATCAGTCTTGTCTAATTCACAAATCACTTTACATTTTTTTCAAATTAATCATTATATCCGACAAGAAAAGCATTTCCACATAGGTTTCAAGCGCAAATAAGAAAGCTTTTCCGCGGCGGGGAATACAATATTTTTGGGCACTCTGTGTCAACATATTGTTTTGCACTTATGGCACAGAACGTGATAACCATAAGAACTTTTTGCTGACACTGATAACACTAATGTACTTCTGACATACATGATAACCATTACAGCCTTTTGCTGGCACTCGATGTCAACATGACATTTTACACGTGTGAGTCACGACACAGAACATAACCATAACAACGTTCAGCTAGAAATCCATGGCAACAGAGATTTCACGCTTGTGACCATAGGTCGGCAAAAAAAAAAAAAAAAAATGGAGCTCACTTACTCAAGAAAAATATTTTGCTCCGAGAGCTGACTGTGACTCAGGCTCCCCAAATTTCACTCATCCGGACTACCTAAACCTTTTCTCGACCAGACTCACTCGAGCTCAAACTTTTTTTATTTAAACAGAAAAAAACAACGTGAGAAGGTAGGCTACATTAGAGCCGGCTATCTCACCAACAAGAAGAAAGAGACCATAACAAGAAAAATGGAAACAAACAAAAAATAGAAAAAAGCAAAACAATCAGCTGAGCTATGCACATATGCAACATGCGTCGTACAACTTCGCACTTGCAGAGTCCAAGGGCAGAGTCTAGCACATAGACGGTTGTGTCACAGAACACCTCGGATGCAGTCCACACAGCCAGTCTCCCATACAAGGACATAAGGCATGACTAGAAAGTATTCTCAATAATACAATGCTATGAAAGTAAAGAACCATGACAATCGTAAGCAGTTCATTAAGTCTGTATCAATTAAAAAATCCCAAAGAGCACTCATAGACCGTCTTTGATTGTCAGGATACATCAAAATTATCACAATGGTCACTGGTATTGCTCAGCAGAATAACCATTTCTAATAAACAAATCTAAACACGCAAGAGTAGGACCACATTGACCACAAGGAAAGCCAGGGTAGAATAACTCAGTAAATGAGTAAATAAAAAACGAAAATGACTAGTGGTATAACAATTTCAGGTCCCATTGTGACAGAAATGAAATAAGGCAGCAAGCGCCGTTGACATGAGATCAAAAAGAAAACGGAGCCTTATTTTGAACATTTCAAGTCTCAACTAAGCAATGTGGATCTCGCTGATGCAGCACATAACGTTTACATTCACGAAAAAGATAATCACATCCGAGCCACCGTGACGGTACAGTGCTTACAGTACCTGGCTGCTGAAATTTGGGTGCACATTAAACAACCCCCAGAGGTCAAAATCTGTAGAACCTCAAGCACAGCATACCTCATAATCACAACGTGGTTTTGGTACACAAAATCCCACAATCATTATCAGATCACGATAATGTAACCAGAACATGCAGGAAGTGCAACGAAAGAGATCAGCAGATAAAATCACAATGAATTGAATAAGCGATAAAAATGTAAAGAAACAGCAGTGACCGGTAGTCCTCAGAAACAATATCGCAATTTCTGGTTAGGTACAAGTGCAATCATTCGCTCGAAGCTTTGGCACAGTTCATCAATTCCACTCATGTCGAGGCTGCTCGACTCATCTGAAGAACTTGAGTCTGTGCACAAAGAAATGATGCGACTTTCTGTTTGGCTGTCTATAATGCTATTACGCTCCCATGCCTCATCCTCAAGCCTCATCACGTCAGTGCAGTCATGGAGCCAGTTCTGTTGGGTCACACTTGCGATTCCTTCCTGCAGCAGCTTCTCGACAGATTCAATCTTGAAGCCTGTGTTCCTTGAAGCAACATAGCCTTTGACTTGGCTCCATACAAGCTCTATAGGATTTAGCTCGCAGTGGTAAGGAGGCAAGCGCACAACCTCATGCCCGGCAGCACTGACAAGTTTGTCAACCTGGTAAGCAAGGAAAAGATGTTTATTCTGCTTAACGAGCTGCAGCAGCTCACTTTTCAGTTGGTCATCCGAAAAAGGAATATTTTTCGATTTCAGCCAGGACTGGATTTCCGCTTTTCTGGATGATGAGCTTGGTAGCTTCTCAACCTGAGCACTGTGATATGACGCATTATCTATCACGATCACACTGCGTGGCTTGATGTTCCGTCGCAGCTGTTCAACAAACCAGTTCTGGAAACGCGAAGCATCCATTTCTGTGTGGTAATCACCAGCGCCCTTCTTGGCACGGAAAACTAGGGCGGCTCCATCAACAAAGCCTTCTGCACTTCCAGCATGCAAAACGATTAGGCGTCTTCCTTTACCGCTCGGTGCACGGAGGCCAGTTGAGAGCCCTTGACAAAAGGCGTCTTGCCGAGTCATCACGCTGGTGTCTGTCCAAACTCTCCCCTTTGTATGGCCGGCGTTTACCCAGGTCTCATCAAGGTAGTTGATGGTCCTGTAAAAGAGAAAGCAGTCTTATTGTTAACAGCGCACTTTCACTGCAAGGAACCCATTAACAAAGCAGACAGCCTTCATCCCAGGTTATGCCTTTGTTTAAGGGCAAAAAAAAGTGCGCTGAAAAAAACCCATGTCAATACATATAACATAGATAAGCTGGCAAAACTCTCTCTGTGAAAGACTGAAATAAATGTTTAGGAAACTTGTTTCAGGCTGCCAGAAGCGTAGCCAGAGGGCAGCGCTCCGGGTCTGTGCCCCCCAGAATTTTTTTTCTTCCACAGAATACAGAACACAAAATGACACTCGACCACATAGTCCGACCCGGCCCCCAGCTCAGACGAAAGTGGTGCCCCTCCACCCCCGTAAAAAATTTCTGCCTACGCCCCTGCAGGCTGTACAACAAAGCTGATGCAACCACGTCCCCAATCCCCGATTACGTGCGCAGCGTATTCGCTCAATAACATCTACAATTCAGAGGGCCATCAATAGCTATTCCTTTCTCCAAGCCATTGAGATTCCTTGCTCCTACGCGGAAAAACGGCAGTAAGTCTTCTCAAAAGATGCTACGAGAAATGCTGCAATACACAACGCTACGCCACATGAAACAGAATCCTCGGCGAATACTATTATTTACCGTACAAGCGCAAGCATGAACAGCCTCCCTATATTAATGGGGAATTTTGCTGCGACTTAAGCCAGGATTATGTAAGGCTTTCGACCACTCACGTCAATAGCACACGTTTGGCGATTACAAACGCAAAGCACACCTATCGTATTCACTAACCAGTAGATACACACGCATGCTCACCATTCGCGTCAAGATTTTTACCAACAATCAGGCGTAGTGAACAGAAAGTTTGCAGAAATAAAAAGAACGTAAGAACTTACCGTCGCTGCCTCCACATTTCTTGTATGGTCCGGAGGTACTTTCGACGCCAAGCAACGATGTCGTCTCTCTCGAGCAACGCGAAATTCCTTGTTCTTTTGCGGAAGGCGAACCCCAAGTCGTTCAGCATGCTTTGGATCGTACGAGTGCTGATGGTCGGCATGTCCATGTCAGGGTCGCTGATCACGTCATTGCGTAGCTTCTCGGCCGTAGGTATTTTATTGCTCATGAAGTAGCTGTGCACTTTGCGACGCAGTGCTGCCAACGCAAACGTGTCATAGCGCAGGAGCCGCGTCTTGCCAGTGATGCGCTTTTCAGCTTGGCCCGAGAAATTCCATTTCTTGCGCTTTGGGGAGGCAGGTGGGGCCCGCAGAGCTTCAGCCTTGACCAGCTTAACTGTTCGCTCGCTCACTCCGGCGTGCTCGGCAACAGTCCGGCACACTGCATTTGTAGACAAGTCAGGCTCACGGCACCTCACTCCAGCGTAGACGTTGCAGATAGCTTGCTTGGTCTGTTTTGATAGCCACTTTTTGTTACATTTAGTGTACAGCTTCTTCGGAGAACGAAACGGCGAGTTTGCGGCCGCACACGGTTCATCCGGCATCACGGACGCATGTTTACTGAGAGAGCAGGCGTGAGGAAAACGTGGTGCTGTGCAAGAAATAAAAAAAACAGAAAAAAAATTGAAGTTTACAATAACTTTTTTTTTTTACGAACGGCTTCCCATACTCTTTCTCTTTTTATAATGAACAAATCTTTATTTATTCGAGCTAGGTAACTTTTCGAATTAGAAAATAAACATAGGTACTATTTCTTGGCGCGCGCGCATGCAGGCACTTTGGCTCTGTAGCTTCCATAGTGGTGCCAAGAAAAGTTGTCGCCGAGTATAGTACCGGCGAACACTTTATGTATTAGGATGAATAACCAAGATATAATTTATGGAGTTTATAGTGGGCGCATGCACGTGCAGTGCCGTAGCATCTAACTTTTAAATAGGAACTAATGAAAAAGAATATATAGGCTATTTCTTTTTCGCATAATAACTGCCCCAATGTTGGAAAATTTTACTACATTTCTTCAATAAATTCGTTAGGGTATCAAGGGCCCTGTGGATAGTTACGCAATATTTCTTTTGTTCTATGGCGACTCACGTTGAAATTTGTGTAGGCCAGTGCTCTAGAATTTTGCTCTCTGTGAATGGAAGGTTGTCTAGCTGACATGTAGCGGCTGAGGTGACTGATAATTGGCAGTAAAACAGTTGAAACGGGTACTCTCACAGTGAATGTGCGTCACTGTTGCACCGCACAAAATTGTCCACCTAATGGGCTTTTAGTCATTCGAACGGTAAAGGAATAAGTGTTCGAGAAGGCCACTTCAAGCCATAGACGGACTATAGGAGGGTAGAGTGATGCCGTAAGAGGTCGGACGGGATACGCAGTTTCAGATTAGTGTATACATGGTATGGAGACGTGTGCTTATAAATGTGGGCGAATTCCACAGGTCCAGCGTTGGTAGAGGTGTTAGCCCACGAAGTTCTTCCGCTGCATTAGATCTCGAAAGGGAAATGGCGACACAACTAACGCCGAAGTGGACACATCGAGCAGCTCCGTCGGCTTTATCATTTCCCTCATTACCGCAGTGACTAGGTAATCACTGAATCATTACCGTGTGTCCTTTTCCTATTGATTGATGATTGACTTGCCTTATCTTTGCAATGACCTACTCATGTGACGCTTGAGTAGTGCGTACAATAAGCTTTGGAGAGCTGCTTTGCAATCGCTCTAGAACAGCGCATAAACAAGGGACGAACAAATGTGTAATGTGTCTCCTTATTTCCTCGTTCCTTCTTTATGCGCTCTTCTAGACGATCAGCTATACACTATACACGGAATCTCTGTAGCGGGCTATGGTTACTATACCGCTTCTCAAAATGACCGTCGTCGTAGTGAAATTCTGCCACAGCTGGTTATCCCCATTTTTTCAGGCCTTTGGCACATCTGAGCTATGCATCTTGGAGCTACGTCCTTTTAAGTGGCGTTTGCCAAGTTTCCTATAATATGTCATATCAATAACGCTTACGAATATCATTCGCTGGGCCTTTTTTTAAATGCGAAGCATTTCTTAGCGAATTTCTGCGACTTTGAGCGTATCTATCTATCTATCTATCTATCTATCTATCTATCTATCTATCTATCTATCTATCTATCTATCTATCTATCTATCTATCTATCTATCTATCTATCTATCTATCTAGCCGCCTACGACTTTATGCTCTCCTGGTCGCTTGGTTCATCGAATGTGCACCAAAATTGGTATGGTGTAACATGACTGTATGACGAACATAAATGACAAGTCATAACATGAAAATCATGACACGCATATCATGTACAGCATGATTTACATGCTACGCTCATGGTGCGCTGGCGGCCGTTTCGCTAGTTTGATATACACCAAAATTGGTATCCTGCGACGTGACCGTGTAACGAACATAAATAACACGAGATAACATGAAAATCATGACACGCATGTCATGTACAGCATGAGTTACGTGGCACGCTCATGAGGCGCTGGCGGCGGTTTCGCTAGCTTGATCTACCCCGAAATTGGTATTGCGTGACGTTACTGTGTAACGAACACAAATAACACGAGTTAACATGAAAATCATGACACGCATGTCATGTACAGTATGACTTACGCGCCACGCTCATGGGGTGCTGGCGGCGGTTTCGCTAGCTTGATCTACCCCGAAATTGGTATTGCGTGACGTTACTGTGTAACGAACACAAATAATACGAGTTAACATGAAAATCATGACACGCATGTCATGTACAGCATGACTTACGTGCCACGCTCATGGGGCGCTGGCGGCGGTTTCGCTAGCTTGATCTACCCCGAAATTGGTATTGCGTGACGTTACTGTGTAACGAACACAAATAATACGAGTTAACATGAAAATCATGACACGCATGTCATGTACAGCATGACTTACGTGCCGCGCTCATGGGGCGCTGGCGGCGGTTTCGCTAGCTTGATCTACCCCGAAATTGGTATCTTGCGACGTGACCGTGTAACGAACATAAATAACACGAGATAACATGAAAATCATGACACGCATGTCATGTACAGCATGACTTACGTGGCACGCTCATGAGGCACTGGCGGCGGTTTCGATAGCTTGATCTACCCCGAAATTGGTATTGCGTGACGTTACTGTGTAACGAACACAAATAACACGAGTTAACATGAAAATCATGACACGCATGTCATGTACAGCATGACTTACGTGCCACGCTCACGGGGCGCTGGCGGCGGTTTCGCTAGCTTGATCTACCCCGAAATTGGTATTGCTTGACGTTACTGTGTAACGAACACAAATAATACGAGTTAACATGAAAATCATGACACGCATGTCATGTACAGCATGACTTACTTGCCACGCTCATGGGCGCTGGCGGCGGTTTCGATAGCTTGATCTACCCCGAAATTGGTATTGCGTGACGTTACTGTGTAACGAACACAAATAACACGAGTTAACATGAAAATCATGAGACGCATGTCATGTACAGCATGACTTACGTGGCACGCTCATGTGGCGCTGGCGGCCGTTTCGCTAGATTTATATACACCAAAATTGGTATCTTGTGACGTGACTGTGTAACGAACATAAATAACACGAGTTAACATGAAAATCATGACACACATGTCATGTACAGCATGACTTACGTGCCACGCTCATGGGGCGCTGGCGGCGGGTTCGATAGCTTGATCTACCCCGAAATTGGTATTGCGTGACGTTACTGTGTAACGAACACAAATAACACGAGTTAACATGAAAATCATGACACGCATGTCATGTACAGCATGACTTACGTGCCACGCTCATGGGGCGCTGGCGGCGGTTTCGCTAGATTTATATACACCAAAATTGGTATCTTGTGACGTGACTGTGTGACGAACATAAAAACACGAGTTAACATGACAATCATGACTCGCATGTCATGTACAGCATGACTTACGTGCCACGCTCATGGGGCGCTGGCGGCGGCTTCGCTAGCTTGATCTACCCCGAAATTGGTATTACGCGACGTGACTGTGTAACGAACAGAAATAACACAAGTTAACATGAAAATCATGACACGCATGTCATGTACAGCATGACTTACGTGCCACGCTCATGGGGCGCTGGCGGAGGTTTCGCTAGATTTATGTACACCAAAATTGGTATCTTGTGACGTGACTGTGTGACGAACATAAAAACACGAGTTAACATGACAATCATGACTCGCATGTCATGTACAGCATGACTTACGTGCCACGCTCATGGGGCGCTGGCGGCGGCTTCGCTAGCTTGCTCTACCCCGAAATTGGTATTGCGTGGCGTGACTATGTGACGAACATAATAACACGAGTTAACATGAGAATAATGACACGCATGTCATGCACAGCATGACTTACGTGCCACGATCATGGCGCGCTGGCGGCCGTTTCGCTAGCTTGATCTACCCCGGAATTGGTTTTGCACGACGTGACTATGTGACGAACATAAAAACACGAGTTAACATGAAAATCATGACACGCATGTCATGTACAGCATGACTTACGTGCCACGCTCATGGGGTGCTGGCGGCCGTTTCGCTAGCTTGATATACACTAAAATTGGTATCTTGCAACGTGACCGTGTGAGGAACATAAATAACACGAGTTAACATGAAAGTCATGACACGTATGTCATGTATAGCATGACTTACGTGCCACGCTCATGGGGTGCTGGCGGCCGTTTCTTTAGCTTGATTGACCCCGAAGTTGGTATTGCGCGACGTTACTGTGTGACGAACATAATTAATAGGAGTTAACAAGAAAACCATGACACGCATTTTCCTCAATGACATACAAGACGATGTATGCAGCTCTTTGCTGGCTGCTTCGCATTACATCGATTCCCACAATGCGTGGGATCTGCCGGCTTTTTTCTCTCGCAATTATTAGTGAAAGTGCACACGTTGGTCAGGATTCCACGAAGAGCGCAATCTACGGAAGCTGTTTTACGCTCTTATGGATAGTGCTTTGATGGATCTCGCTAATTTCGCACCTCCGATGGCCGTAAGTATACCTTGATTTATCGCTGGCTCTACGAGCCGCGGTTCTCAGAAACGTACTCTCCGAGATAACTAGGAATACGTGAATATTTTTTTTTTGTGGTACAGTCGCGTAACTCTAGCTCGCTTTCAACAACGCGCTAACGTCCATTGTAATTTTTCTTTGCTGTGGTCGTACTAACCCATCATGCGCGCGCATATGAAATATACCTGCGGTGCAACTTCGCTGTTTTAAAATGATAAATGACCGAAGCTGTCTCGAGTCTATAGGCGGCATGCCTAAATGCGCGCTCGTTGCTTCTCGCCTCTCAAAACTGCCAATTCTTAAACATGCTCTCCCGCGGTACATGGCTAGGACGCTTTTAATTATTTGCAAACGTCGTAGGTGAAAGTTGTGCCGCAACAAAAACAAGCAGTGTAGTTGAGAAAACTAGACTTCAAACGATTGCGACGCCTTCAAAAGAGTAAAAGCTTATTCGAGTCTGCAATCAACGCAGTTTTTGTTTTCTTTTTTTTCGTGCATGGCTCATGCAGCAAGTTGTAATACACATCTGTCTTCAATGGAAAGAAAGAAAAGCGAACTAAGAACGTCACATATGGAAAGAAGACTACCCAAATAAAAGCGAAAATTTCAAGGAGATGCTTTCACTCAAAACTGTTTCACGCGATGGTTCGTACACTCTTACAAGTGACGCTGGTGTATACGATTAGATCGCAGTCACATCTGGTCGTGGCAACGCCGTAACTTTTTTCGTCTTCTGGATACATGCACTTTTTTAAAGTTAATTTTTGTTCAGAACGTTTGTTCAACACAAGCCACGTTTAAGACAGTGACGCCGTGAAGGTCAGGAACCAGTTTCTCCTACTTCTCGACGCGATCCGCGTCTGGTTTTCTGCGACCAATCTGTTTCGGCGCTTGTCTCTGGAATGGCCCCCGATGTGCGATTGTTGCGCCTTTAAAATACGTGTCGTTTCGTTCGGCCCTCCACAAGGAAAGCTTACCGACAGCTGTTGCGAGTCATCGTTGCCCAAGAGCGTCTCTGCAGCCCAAGGACATGTTTTCTTTTTCGGCTAACCTCGTTCAGTAGCGAACGACGGGAAACTGTACTAAAGGATGTCACACTAAATGGCTGAAGCAAGGCTACACAACCGAGCCGTCACAGGCGAACAAATTGCCTCGCATGTCAAGCCTGTCAGTGTCGACGAAGTGATGCATCTAGAGAAGGAATTCTGAAAAAAAAAAAAAAAATGGAATTGCCTCTTCCAGCAATGCAAGGCTGACGTAAAATTTGAAAAGCGCTACAAGCCCTCAAAAATTCTTGTGTGACCGGTGCCGGACAGATTTATCTCAAAAACTTGTCGCAGGAAAGACAGAATCGACCGCGACTCCTGTACGCGGTACGAGGTCCAGAAAGAGAGATATACGACGCCATGCTAGCTAGCCGGCTTTGCCACTGGAAACATTGAAGTCATTTGTAGAGATCAGAGCCATAAGCTTCGCTGGCATCGCTGACGTTATATTTTCAGAGCATGGACAGACAATGCGCTATGGATAGCGTGCTCCCAATTTTCACAGCCTTGTTTCCTCAGTACAGCCTGCCCGTGCAGATGAGGAATACCATGTCCTTCCTGAAATTGACGCAACATGCGTGACGAATCGGTGGTGCGAAGTGTCCCTTCATTGTTTAGGTTGCCATAATTTGCATATGCCGATAGGCTGCGGCTCATAGTGCAGTGCGCAAAAACGTGTACAGAGATGCGACCTTCCAGAAAGAAATTTCTTGTGCTACTGACAGATATTCCTTAGTTTTTAATCTTTCGGACGTTTAACGGCGAGCGGCAAAATGCGCTAACTTTCTCAATACTTTGCATTTGTGCGAGGATGAAATAGGTTGAGAAATTTTTTAATGATCGCGGCTCAGAAAATTTGGTGAATAATGTATGTCTGCGCGTTCCTGCGCCCAGATCGGAAGCGTTGTTCAACATTTGATGGTAAACAGTGATTTATGAGCCCTTCCGTGAGCGTTGGCCGAATATTTCTATATGTCGGTCGTCGTAGAAAAAAATATTGCGATCCCTCTAATTTGGACACAGCAACGCGCAACAGCTTGGATATGAAACATAATTCTCTTTCTATACCATGGCAGCATTCACTTTTCATATATATGCGCTCGAACATACCTCAGTCTGCACTTGAAGCAAAGCGCAGAGAAACTTTAAAGCAGAGGCACGCGTTCTTAGAGCGACATTTTTTTTGTAAGCTTGAGTATCTTCTTCTTATGTCTAATTATAAGTCATACTGTTTGTTTGCTGAAATGCCCAACAAGCGATTCCCCTTGATTTTAAAATTTTCGCAGTACTGCCAAACTGCGTCATAGTAAATTAATGAACGACCGAGGAATTCTTTGTATTCGTGACGATTTACCATCATGGGCCCTTGAACTATGAAACATAAAAAAATCACAAATATAACCATTGAAAACAACAACAAATATTTCTATGACATCGCTTTAGAGCACAGAAGATCGCCTGGCGAAGTTCTCATGCTTATTCTTGCATTGGGGGTATGCATGCTTTTATTACTATTTTTTAATCATGCGCAAAAATCGCGCTGCCGCGGCTGTCGCGCGTGATAGCGGCAAAAATTCTGGGAAATAATTACTCAATGACAATTTCCAGAATAAGCAGCTGTCCGTGAATTGTACGAATATTGCGAGGAATCGCGTCATTAGGCAGCTTTCTTCGAAACACTTCGTCGTTACATAAGCTGTCTTAAATGATGCGAGACTACGCGCGCTGTGTGGAGGTTTCTAAGCTTTCAACAAACACGGCACCGTTTTCCCAACCGAGTAGTTTGAGATATGAACGTTTTCCTCTTTCCCGCTGCCCCAGTGCATGGCGGCCAACCAGACGCTTTTCTGCTTTAGCTCCCTGCATTGTGCCATTCTCTTGCCACATCTCTGTGTCTCTTTCGAAACCAAGCAGGCGAAAAAATTTAAGTGGGAGTCGCAGGCGCACGCATGGGCTGTTCGAGGGCAATCACTGCATAGCATGTTTAGGGTATACACAGAATTCTCTTTCGCGGAATCTATGCCAATGAATATATTAAGGCGGCTCTTTCTGCATGCACAAATAAAGAAATACTGACTGTCATTTCACACTGGTAAGACGCACAGAATCGGCACCGTATGGACGACGAACTTCGGAATGCTTACAGTTTAGCACAGCTTCATTACCATATGCACCCGTGTAAGGTGAAAAATAGGACATGTTTACTAGCGAGAAAGACGTGGACAAGAAGAAGGAATACAGAACAACGGAAGAAGGAATACAAGGAATACAGGACTGACGTTGTCCTGTATTCCTTCTTCTTGTCCACGTCTTTTTCGCTAGTAAACATGTCCTATTATTCACGTTACCAACGAGCCCAACTTTCCGCCCGTGTAAGGGCCGCGCTGTTTTTCGTCGTCTAAAAACACACACACACACACACACACACACACACACACACACACACACACACACACACACACACACACACACACACACACACACACACACACACACACACACACACACACACGCACGCACGCACGCACGCACGCACGCACGCACGCACGCTCGCTCGCTCGCTCGCTCGCTCGCTCACTCACTCACTCACTCACTCACTCACACACACACACACACACACACACACACACACACACACACACACACACACACACACACACACACACACACACGCACACACACACACACACACGCACGCACGCACGCACATTTATTTATTTATTATTTTATTTATTTATTTATTAGGGGGGGGGCGAATAGTGATTTGGTCGAATCATTTCGAATCGAATAGTTTGAACAGTATTTCCCGCATATTATTAATAAAAATGAGCATTTTTGTCATGACCCTCGCACAATATTTTTAAGGATTGCATCTAGGTATGAGTGAATGTCACTTTTTTGGTTTGAAATGAAGCAGCCTTGAATAGTATCCAGATTTCAATAGCAGTAGGGTTATATTTGGTGCAATACGTTACAATTAAAAAATTACTGTACTTCGCGCATATAAGCCCGTATAACAAGCTTCTAAACATAAAGAATATGTGCATTTAACCTTGAAGTGTGGCTTCGTGGCAGTGCAGATTTCCCTCAGATGAGTTGTTTCACGGCACAGCAACCGGACGCTGCAGTGAAACCACCTTTACAGGGAGTTACGTGCGGCCAAATGTATGCATAATATTCGTTCATTTCGAATACTTCGAAATTTCGAATAATCTCAATTTGTATCGAAGCTAATTCGAATACTGTAATATTCGTTCGAATATTCGAAACGCCCGAATATTCGCCCATTCCTAATATACATACATACATATATATATATATATATATATATATATATATATATATATTATAAAGATGTTTATTGGCGGACACTTGGCGATGATGAACGACAGCGACAGTCAAGGCGAGGCCGACTCTGCGCGAGCTGCGCTCTGTCCGAAGAGGGCAACCCACTAGAAGGGGCCGGAGAGGACGACCCACTTCAGGGTTCCAATAAGCTTCGCTACAATTACTCCGGGTGCGAAAAGGGAGCCGCCTGGCGACCTAACAACTTGTCACAATGAGAGGGTCATGGTACGCCTTGAGGCGCTCCACGTTTACAATGTCGCGCCCTCGACGGCGCATGTCCGAGGATGGATCGATGGGTTCGATCAGGTAGTTCACGGGGGATGTGCGTTCAACGACACGGTAGGGACCTTCGTATTTGGGCAGTAGTTTTGAAGAGAGGCCAGGTGCAGTGGTAGGGATCGAGAGCCATACGAGCGCTCCAGGGAGGAACGTCGGCTCAGAAGTGATTCTGTCACCGCTAATGCTCCTCTGCCGCTCTTGGTCTTGCGTAGTGAAGGTCTTGGCAAGTTCGCGACACTCTTCAGCAAGTCGGGCGGTAGCAGAAATCGGCGCACACTCAGACCGATCCGGCTTGTATGGAAGGATTGTGTCGATTGTGTGCGAGGGGTGCCTGCCGTACAATAAGAAAAAGGGAGAAAAACCAGTGGTGCTCTGAGCGGCGGTATTGTAGGCGTAGGTGACGAAGGGCAGAATGGCATCCCAATTGGTGTGATCGGCGGCGACGTACCTGGAGAGTATGTCGCCGAGCGTACGGTTAAAGCGTTCGGTGAGGCCATTCGTCTGCGGGTGGTAAGCAGTAGTTTTGCGGTGAACAACGTTGCACTCCTTTAGAATGGCTTCGACGACTTCTGACAAGAAGACACGGCCTCGATCACTGAGCAGCTCCTGAGGTGGACCGTGACGTAGCATGAATCGGTGGAGCAGGAAGGAGGCCACATCGCGCGCTGTAGCCGCTGGGAGGGCGGCAGTTTCGGCGTATCGCGTGAGGTGGTCTACAGCGACGATGGCCCAGCGGTTACCAGCGGACGTCAGAGGAAGTGGCCCATACAAATCGATGCCAACACGCCCAAACGGCCGGTCAGGGCAGGGTAGAGGTTGCAGACCTGTCGGCGACAGGTGCGTTGAAGTCTTGCGGCGCTGACAATCGATGCAGGAGCGAACGAACTTCTGCACGTAGCGGTACATCCCTCGCCAAAAGTACCGTTGGCGGATGCGGTGGTAAGTTTTCGATACCCCAGAATGCGCACACTGCGGATCAGAGTGGAACGACTCGCATATGTCAGAACGCAGACTTCGGGGTATTACTAATAGCCACTGGCGGCCGTCGCCGCTGTAGTTGCGTCGGTGGAGGAGGTCGTCGCGAACGGTGAAATGGTGGACTTGACGACGCAACGCGCGAGTGGGTGGTGTTGCCGACGGATCAGTCAGCAAGTCTATCAGTGAGGCAATCCAGCGATCCTTGCGCTGTTCGGTAGCTATGGTGTGAATGTCGATGGAAGAAACGGCAAGGGGACACACTGAGCTGTGGGCACTGTCGACAGGCAAGGGAGAGCGCGACAGGGCGTCGGCGTCAGCATGCTGGCGTTCGTTGCGGTACAGTACGCGGATGTCGTAGTCTTGCAGGCGAAGTGCCCAACGGGCGAGACGGCCTGAGGGATCTTTCAATGACGACAACCAGCACAGCGCATGATGGTCGGTGACGACATCAAATGGGCGTCCATACAAATAAGGTCGGAACTTCGTAAGGGCCCAGATGATTGCCAGGCATTCTTTCTCCGTGACGGTGTAATTGGTCTCGGCTTTAGTAAGCGTGCGACTTGCATATGCCACGACATATTCCGGAAACCCAGGTTTGCGCTGTGCAAGGACAGCGCCGAGGCCTACACCGCTGGCGTCCGTGTGTACCTCTGTAGGGGCCGCAGGGTCGTAGTGGCGTAGTATCGGAGGAGACGTCAACAAACGACGGAGCTTCGTGAAAGCGGCGTCGCACTCTGACGACCACGTATTGAGGGGCCCGTTGCTGCCAAGGAGCTTCGTCAGCGGCGATATGATGGTCGCGAAGTTTCGTATGAAGCGCCGAAAGTAGGAGCATAGTCCTACGAAACTGCGCAGTTCTTTGACGGACGTAGGTTTGGGGAACTCTGTCACGGCCCGAAGCTTGGCTGGATCGGGGAGAATTCCGTCCTTGGATACGACGTAGCCTAGTATTGTCAGCTGCCGTGCTGCGAATCGGCACTTTAGGTTCAGTTGTAGCCCGGCATCGCTCAAACGCGTCAAAACAAGCCGCAGGCGTTGAAGATGCGTGGAGAAGTCCGGGGCGAAAACGACTACGTCGTCGAGGTAGCACAGGCACGTGTGCCATTTCAAGTTGCGCAGAACGGTATCCATCATGCGCTCAAAGGTCGCGGGCGCATTACACAGCCCAAACGGCATGACGTTGAATTCGTACAAGCCGTCGGGTGTGACAAACGCTGTCTTCGGTCGAGCGTCATCAGCCATGGGGACTTGCCAGTACCCTGAGCGCAAATCGAGCGATGAAAAGAATTCTGCTCCTTGCAGGCTGTCAATGGCGTCGTCTATTCGGGGGAGGGGATAAACGTCCTTACGGGTGATCTTATTGAGTCGTCGGTAGTCCACGCAGAACCGCACAGAGCCGTCCTTCTTTGCAACGAGAACGACAGGAGACGCCCATGGGCTGTTTGAGGGTCGAATAACATCGCGGCGAAGCATGTCTTCGACTTGCTCGTTAATTACACGACGCTCTGCAGGAGATACGCGATAGGGACGTTGCCGCAGTGGTGGTTGGGCGCCGGTGTCGATGCGATGCGTGACAGCAGACGTGCGGCCGAGAGAAGGTTGCGCGACATCGAACGAAGAACGAAATTCTTCCAACAGGCACAGAAGCTGGGAACGCTGGACCGACGTAAGGTTGTCAGCAATGGAGGAAGCAAACACGTCAGCGGGTGACGAGTCGGATGTGGTGACAGCACTGAGCGTACGGGAGCTGGCACAGTGCGTGTCACCCGGTGCGTCCATAACTTGTGCGTCTTCGAGGGCTTCCGCTCTGCCGAGACATTCCCCTCGCACCAATGTAACAATGTACGGGGATGGGTTCGTAACGAAAATATCGGTGTCGCCCTGAGTAACTTGCACGGTCGCAAATGGCACCAGCAAACCTTTCCTGGTGAAAACGCGGTCAGAGGGAGAAAGTAGTGCGACGGTGTCGGAGAGACCGGTGCAATAGACGGACACAGCCGTTGACGAGTTTGCAGGAACTGTTGTGTCGTCTTTGACGAGTACCTTGGTCGCAGCCGATGGACTATTCGCCGGCGTCAAACTGGAGAATGGTGAGAGCTGTATTTCGGCTGGTGCGCAACGAATTACGGCATCGTGGCGAGCGAGAAAATCCCAACCCAGGATGACGTCGTGAGAGCATGAAGAAATGATGATGAATTCGACGGCGTACGGAGCGTCCTGAATGATGACACGGGCAGTACACACCGCTGTCGGGTAAATACTTTGGGCGCTGGCTGTACGGAGGGAGAGCCCGGAAAGCGGCGTCGTCACTTTTCGTAGTAGTCGGCTAAATTTAGCGTCCATAACGGATACGGCAGCTCCAGTGTCCACAAGGGCCAATGTGCGCACGCCATCTACAAGCACGTCTACTACGTTCGATGGGCTTTGCTGAGGGCTTTGGCAGTTCGATAGCGTCGCAGCCCTTGCCTCTTGGACTGCGACGACTAGTTTTCCTGGTCGCGCGCGACCGGACGGGGCCGCATCGGTGACAGTGAGCGGCGTCTTGGGGACGGCGAACGGCGGGTAGATGGAGACGGGCGTGACGTCGGTGACATAGGCGGCGGCGGCGGCTCGTAATATGGGCGGCTGGACTGGCTGGTGACGGTCGATCCGAATCGAGGCGCCTGCATGCGATTGCAATAGCGGGCGACGTGACCGGCGCAACCGCACGCAAAGCAGATGGGGCGGTTGTCGGAAGTGCGCCATCGGCTTGCCGGGCTAGGTCCCATCCATGTCGCAGGACGCGAGGGACGGGGTGGTTGCTGATATGACTGCATGGTGGGCTGCAGTCGTGGCGTATGGATGACTTCGGCGTACGCAGCCGGCACACTCTCTTCGAAGGCCTGAGGCCTGGCGACGGCTCCGGCATAAGTATGTGGGGGAACCACAGGAATCGCTGGAGGCGGCCTGGCGACAACTTGCGCGTAACTGAGCGGCACAGTCGCCCGAGGGGGCTGGTGGTATTCCGGCATGACCTCCGCGATTTCCTGCTCAATAGCCCGGCGCAGAGGAGGCAGCAGTGTGCTCGACGGCTGTTCAACAGGCTGCGGGTGAGCGAAGGCCAGTAGAGAGAACTGGCGGGCAATCTCCTCGCGCACGAAGGACTTGATTTCGGCGAGCAAGACGGAGTGGTCCGAAATGGCCGACATGCCAGCGAGATCGGCGTCGCGTGATGGAGGTCGACGCGTCATCAGCCGCTGCCGGCGCAATTCCTCGTAGCTTTGGCACAGTGTGATGACCTCAGCCACAGTGCTAGGGTTTTTCGCGAGCAACATGGTGAAGGCATCGTCGTCGATGCCTTTCAGGACGTTCCGGATCTTGTCAGACTCAGGCATGGTCGCATTGGCTTTCTTGCACAAGTCCAGGACGTCTTCAATGTAACTTGTGAAAGACTCGCCTGACTGCTGGGCTCGTTCACGTAAACGCTGTTCAGCTTGCAGCTTACGAACGGCAGGGCGGCCAAACACGTCGACGATGGCGGTCTTGAAAGCGGACCAGGTAGTGAAATCGGAAGCGTGGTTGTTGTACCATAGACTTGCCACACCCGCCAGGTAGAAAACCAGGTTGCTTAGTTTTCCTGCCTCGTCCCATTTATTGGGTACGCTGACACGCTCGTAAATGGCGAGCCAGTCCTCGACGTCGGTGCCATCCGCGCCGGTGAAAACAGGAGGGTCGCGGATTCGGGGGACACCGGGACAGGATGTCGGTGCAGGGGGTGGCGTTTGCTGGGCGGCATCTTGAGTCATGGTAGCGGGCACGGCACGGGATCGCAGCTCCAAGGGCATTGAATGCTGACCGTAGTTGTTTGAAGGGCACAGCACTCTCCACCAAATTATAAAGATGTTTATTGGCGGACACTTGGCGATGATGAACGACAGCGACAGTCAAGGCGAGGCCGACTCTGCGCGAGCTGCGCTCTGTCCGAAGAGGGCAACCCACTAGAAGGGGCCGGAGAGGACGACCCACTTCAGGGTTCCAATAAGCTTCGCTACAATATGTATATATATATATATATATATATATATATATATATATATATATATATATATATATATATATATATATATTATATATATATATATATATATACGCGCCAATCGACACAATACTTCCATACACGCCGGATCGATCGGAGTGTGCGCCTATTTCTGCCACAGCCAGACTTGCTGAGGAGTGTCGCGAGCTTGCCAGGACCTTTACTACGCAGGACTAAGAGCGGCAGAAGAGCATTCGCAGTGCCACCAACACTTCTGCACCCACGTTCCTCCCTGGAGCGCTCGTATGGCTCTCGGTTCCTACCACTGCAACTGGCCTCTCTTCCAAACTACTACCCAAATACGAAGGCCCCTACCGTGTCGTCGAACGCACATCCGCGGTCAACTACCTGATCGAACTTATTGAACCATCTTCGGACATTCGCCGTCGAGGGCGCGACATTGTCAACGTGGGGCGCCTCAAGCCCTACCATGACCCGCTCATAGTGACCAGCTGTTAGGTCGCCGGGCGGCTCCCTTTTCGTACCTGGGGTAATTGTAGAGAAGCGTTGTAACGCTCTAATGGGTCGTCCTCTCAAGCGCCTCCTAGTGGGTCACCCTCTTCGCCTATTCTCGGGGAGCACGCCCCTCGTGCTCGTGAGAGTCTGCGAGTCTGCGCTCTGTCGTTGTGCATCGTCGCCGTCAATCTCGCCGTCAATAAACGTCTTAACAAAACAAACAAACAACCAAACAAACAAGCAAACAAGCAAACAAACAAACAAACAAACAAACAAACAAACAAACACCGAAATATATAAAATCTCAATAAACACAAGGAAATTTTAAGAAGCGTTCAATGACCACAGTGTATAAATCTGGCAAGGCTGCTAACAGCTGCTTAGGGCACGTGACATTAAGAACAGAAAATCTGAACCATGTGCAGTTGGGACGATGCCGTCGTGAGTGAAAATGAACCCACAGAACTGCGTTGCCATTGCCAAGGTAGAGGATGTGCATGGCGAATACTAAGACCTGACAACGCCGGGCTGCTGGATTCTGAATTAGTGACGCCGGATACTGGCTACTTTCTCCGGGCGCACTTGATCCATACCCTGCATCAACTTGCGGCTCTATCTTATTCCCACCGGCTTTCGCTTTAGAACGATGACGACATCCAGGTTCAACAGTGGCAAGTTATTATGTCCCCCCAAGATTGGAGGGGAAGTCGATCGGGTGCTTCCGGTTACCCAAGTGTTTCAAGAAAAAAAAAAGAATGGGGTTTGCTTGCGTGGGAGCCGGATGTCGTGCATCGCTCAGCATTCCGAGAAAACTGGGCTCGTTATCACTGCCTTTCGCTTCCATGGCACTGGAACTTCGTAAACGATACTCACTCAAAATAACAAACCTGCCGAGAACTGTGCGATTTATTTGTCCAGTGAACCTTTCGAAGGGCCTGTAAGGGGTGTTTACCACAGATAAGCTGGCATGACTGATTCTTAGACAATCTGGCTTCTGATTTGCAAGACGTCTCGCCTCGCGACACATGTATAGCCAGTCCTCTACGGTGCTTTACAACATTGTAACCATTGATGCCAAGTGATGGGTTCGATAACCCAACGACGTAACACCGTCGGTTAGTTCATAGGTGGTGAGATGTAAGTAATCATTAAAATGAAGAAGCGTTTCTGTGTGAGCGGGCGCTTTTACTCACAATGACATGTAAACTGTACTGCGATTACATGGTACATTGCATCTGCCGACGTGTTTCGTCTGTTATGCACTTTCAGCATGTGCCTTTTCTGTACGTATTCGGTATCCTCCAAAACACGCGCGTTCCTGACTTTTTGGTGTGTTTTCGTGCAGCTCAGGAACACCGCCGCGTTATTGTACAGCTTCACGTTGTATTTCGACAGTTTTTTAGTATATGCGAACAAACATAAACGTGTTCAAACTGGTTTAAAGCTTCACCTGTTGGGACCAGAGTTGGAACACGAGCTTGACCGTTACTGCCGCATCGGAAGGACAACAGTAAGAAAAAAAGAAGCTGGGATCTCCATTGTATGTCAATCCGCGACGCTTGAATTCGATCTTCGGGTGGAAAACCCTACACTAGAGGAAAAAGCGACGTGACTTACACGCGGGGCTTGGAAATCCCTGTCGCTCCAGTATGTTCCTCGCCGCTCTGAAACCACTGTCGATTGAGGAATGTAGGCGTCCTGAACTCAGAACATCACTTTATTTTTGTTGTCGATAGTGGACGTGAGGAAAAAAAAAATATTATGACCACCGCTTGACTGCCCCCCCCCCTTTTTTTTTTGGAATAGCAGGAGGGCGACGCCATAATGGCCTCCTCTGATGGCCAGCTCTCGCTTTTCACTTGAATATGCCTGCGTGTAGGCTAACTACATTCGACAGCTGTGGCAGTCCTGTTTTGCTCCCATTACTTTAGGGGCGCGCCATCGGTGATTGAGCGGCTATACCATCGCGCTCGATATAACCTACAATAATAAAAAACTTGCCAGAGTGTGCTCCTGTACAGTGTAATAATAATAATATCTGGGGTTTAACGTCCCAAAACCACGACATGGTCATGAGAGACGCCGTAGTGGAGTCGACCACCTGGGGTTCTTTAAAGTGCACCTAAATCTAAGTACACGGGCCTCAAACATTTTCGCCTCCATCCTGTACAGTGTAGGTGGTATCGTTATCAAATGAGCGATAGTTGAAGGTAATATGATTTGGTTGAAGGTAATGTTATTAGTTTGTACACATTGTCAGCAAAGGTTGCGATTTGAAAGAAAATCTATTCCGCATCTCATATACGGGTCATTTCTACACATGGTGGTCACATGGGGCGCCTTACGAAAACAATGCTTTAGACCAGTCATGCCTGTCTAGCTCACGGACGTACTTACTAGGAAAATAAAAGAATGTGAGGCGAAGGCAGTCATGTGCGGGCCGCGTGTTTGAGACTCCTGCTGTGCAGGGTGTTTCAAGCAGTGTGTCCGAAAATGCAGTGTGTCAAGTAATGTGTCCGCTGCGCCGATTTGTCCGGCGTGGAATACAATAACTGGAATTGGCGAGAGGACTAGTACAGAGGGAGAAAATTAAAGACATAAATAAACAGATGAAAAGAAAGAGGCAAATGGGGAGAAAGAAAGTGTAGAAAGAGAAAAAGAGAAAAACAGATAAAGAAATACACACAGAGAGAAAGAGATAGAAAGAAACAGACACAGAAAGAGATGGGAAATACAGAGAGCAAGAGAGAAGGAGAAAGAAAGAGAGAAAGGAGAGAGAGAGAAAGGGAAGAAAGTGAAAAAAAAATGGAAAGGGCGAGAAAGATAGAAAGAAATAGACAGAGAGAGAAAGCAATAGAAAGAAACCTAGACAATAAAGAGATAGAAAAATAGAGACGTACAGCGAAAGAGAGGAAGAAAGAAAGAGAAAAATCAAGAGAAACAAGGACGGCCGCCCATCTCCGCTGTTTCATCTGGCTTGGCACCACAAGTGCGACGCTGCCTTAATTTTTTGTGCAGGAAATGCTCCGATTCTCCCATTTGACCCGACCGCCGGTCACCACCCACTAATTGAAAATATAATGAGCCTAATTTATTTAATTGATGTCATAATTGATGTGTCTAGTCACCTTAGGATGTCAGTAGACGCAGAAAGAGTGAATACAAAGGCAGCGAGCAAATATCGCGTTTCCCTTAGTTTTGAGTATTTTCGGACACACTTCTTGAAACACCTTGTATAATCAAATAAATGTACTCCCATCGTCCGCATTAACTAAACGATGAAAGCGCTAGCGCTCGTTCTAGTATTTATTGTCGAGCGTCTGAGCTAAAGCAGTCGCTTTTTGACCAAAGCGGCCATTTGCGACCATGTGCGATCAGTTCCTTTGCGACTAACTTGGTCGCGCGACCGGTGCCAGTCAATGAGCCTTAAAGGGGCCCTGAACCACCCCTCGGGCTTGGTGAAAAGACAAATTCTCATACAGCAAACACTGCTGTCAATAGCTCAGCCAAATTTTTAGTCGTGCGTGGTACGTAGAGTTTACAAGCGGAGCGCGAAGTAGCCACTTTCTCAGGTGCCTTCTGTTCATACAGAGACGCCGTCCTTACTTCGGAGGGCGAGCTCCAGCTGTCTATCGTCAAAGAGCATATTGCTGATATTGGGTGATAGCTGACATGAATTAAGGGCGGTGCTTGGATCTGATGCGCTTCCTGCCACGGGGTGTCACCACGTGCCGGCGCCATGCTCGATATAGTGGGCTAAAATTGCACTACCGCGCACAGGATCACAATGGGAGAGAGCGATCGCGTTCAATGACGTGTGCTCAAGGTCAAGACGCGTGATGAAGTAGCTTTTTTTCCCTGTGTCATCCCTCCCTGTGTAGCTTCTAGCGTGCTCGTCGGGTCGAGAGGAGAGAGAAAGAACCTAAAGCGTGCCACAAATACATGCAACTCCGCTCATTCTTGGCGTATTCGAGAAATTTCTGCGGCAATGAATTCGTGAGGCAATAAATTCCGATACTGAGGTCATTCGATGATTACTTGGAAAGTAGTTCAGGACCCCTTTAAGCAGCACAGCAGTGCCACTGCTCACCAGCAAAGACGCATTGCGAATAAGAAGTGTTTTACTGCTTCTGTGGGCTTAATACAGAGTTGCAAACGCGTCAAAACGTTTTCACTTCGGTGGCCAAAGAGAGCGCTAAGTAGACAAGACAACCTTATGTACTACAGTGCAAGGCCTGCTATACTATGGTTTGATTGTGGTATAAACGACCGCTTGATCCTCGATGTCGCGCCGTTTGAGTGATAGGAGCAAACGATGTCGTGGCAGGATAGTCAAGGGGATAATATAATACAATCGCGGTTATAGTGAAGTAAAAACTGCGGGCCGGCCATTGACCGAACGTTAGTAAAGAGCGGCGAAGCATGCGACCAAACCTAATCGTGCTGCTTCCTGGTCGCTCGTGCGTGCTCTCAATTGACAAGCGACACTCGGGAGCGACAGCGATCACATTCGTATAACCCCTGCTGTCACTTCTTTCGCTCTCTTGCTCTTTCATGCATGTATAGTAACTAGGGGTGTGCGAATATTCGAAAGTTTCGAATATTCGTCGAATATTACATTCGAAATATTCGTATTCGATTCGAAAATCATGTATTCGAAAAGTTTCGAATATTCGATATCTTCGAATATTCGAAAAATTCGAATATGCGATTCGATTATCATGCATAAAATAACTCGTCTTCCATATTTCTGCTGCGTTCGTATCGCTAAAAACGTTGCCGAGAGGTGCGATACACATCGTAAGTACACGGAGGCACGATATCTGCCTGCGACGAGCGCCCCAATACGTGTGATTTATTGCTGGTGCATCTCCGACGTGCAGCGCTGTTGGCGATCATGTAACCGTACATTTTCAATATTATGCGGCCGTAACGTGCCGCACTACCACTCGTTCACTATGCGGGACCACTTCTGAAGAAAGACAGTGACCCACGTGACTGGTGGCGGACTGTTCAGATACCCCATTCTAGCAAAGCTTTGCCCCATGTAACTCCCTATACCAGCCACTTCTGTTCCAAGCGAGCGTGAATTTTCAGTGCCGGGGGGGGGGGGGGGGGGGGGGGGGTGTCTCTGTTACAAGGGAGCGCCTGCTGCCTGATCATGTGGAGCAGGGGCGTAGCCAGAAATTGTTTTCGGGGGGGGGGGGGGTTCAACCATACTTTATGTATGTTCGTGCGTGCGTTTGTATGTGTGCGTGCCTATATACGCAAGCCAAATTGTAACATTTCGGGGGGGGGGGTTTGAACCCCCCAACCCCCCCCCCTTGGCTACGCCCCTGATGTGGAGCAACTCATATTTCTTCATGATAACATGTAGTCATTACTTCCATTGTGGCGTGATATTTGCTTGTGTTGTGATGTGCATTGTGCTAGCCTGGACATTGTGTTCTGGAGATAGCAGTGTGTGTTGTGTTGCCAGTCAGGCTGTTAATATTTTTTTTTCTTCAAATAGCTACATGTTAAATAAAATATTGTTACTGTGGAGGCATTTTTCCTTTGATATTCGATATTCGATTCGATATTCGAAGGTGGATATTCGTATTCGATTCGTATTCGAAAAATTTGATATTCGCACACCCCTAATAGTAACGTCTCATGGCAACGGCACAAGAGCTGTAGTAGCATATAAAGTTGAGCGCGCTAGTGTTGCTATCACAGCACGCTGACTTGTCGTTTACATCTTTGCATTGCGTTTTTCCCCCATTCCGGCCAGTATAAGAGACTATAGGAAAAGTGTTTCACAAGACTATTATAGGAAAAAGATAGCGCTACATGGCGCTATCGTGAATAGTTCAGGACCGTTCTCTGCGAAAAACTGGTGTATGCCGCTATAGGCGAGTCAGCACAACATAAGCACATTTATTCATTTCTATATGAGCGTATTCATGATTTCTCTGAAGTTTTTTTTTTTTTCCAGAATGTGGAAATTACCAGTAGAACAACCAGAAAAAGTCGATGGTAGCGTTTAGGTGCCGCCAGTCTCGTTCAAGAGCAATCTTCGAACAAAAAATTACAGTGCACACACACACACACACACACACACACACACACACACACACACACACACACACACACACACACACACACACACACACACACACACACACACAGACACACACACACACACACACACGCACACGCACACCCACACCCACACGCACACGCACACACACACACGCACGCACACACACACACACACACACACACACACACACACACACACACACACACACACACACACACACACACACACACACACACACACACACACACACACACACACACACACACACACACACACACACACACACACACACACACACAAATACGCATGCAAGGCGGTGAGGATCGGCGCAATGCTCCTCCCTGATGTGAAGAGCAGTCCATTCTTGCTATCGCCAGCCGGTAGCAAAAGGGTAGACGTTGTGAGGCACGAAGAAAGGAACATCATTTACTTTTCTTTAAAAGCGCACGTTGAGGATACGGACGCATCCTTAGAACGCGTGCCTCGCTAGCAGCAGTCGTGCATATTTTACGAGGACATCGCCGGCTCAGATGGCACGTTGCTTGCCTAATAAAAGAAGAACGCTGACGTCGAGAAACCGCTCATTCATCTACCTTATTATGTAGTCTAAAAATAAAAGAAAATATTCGGGGTGGGAAAAAAAAACACCTTATAGAAACACGGGCCTTCCGACACATGCATCTTCTCTTTGGAATGGCCTGATCAGCTGCACACTACTATTTAAATCGAGTTCACCCATCGATGTTATATTGCCACGGGCGCTCCTTTTTTTCATATTTCTATGTTACCAGTCCGCTACATGCGTAACCACTGCCTTTCGCAAACCGTGCTCGAATGTCTGGGAACCTTTCAGATTATTTTAAAATCTTATGATAGGCTTGAGCGCGCAAACTCAAACAGTTGAGTATATTCTGGAACTAGCGCGGCCTCCAGCGATAAGACTCGAATGTTCGATACCGCTCATATATGATGCCGCTTGTATAAATGCCGACGCGCCTAACCACAGACCACATTACTCGACGGCCGACGACTGTTCCCGCCGCTATCATTGCACAGCGTGTATCGCTTGTACTGTGAGCTTTCGTTTTCCGGGCACAGGATCGCCCAAATAAAGAGTTTCGTATTTCCCAATCGTCTTGCCGCCTTCTTCAACGTCACGACCACGTGACAATATATACACTGTTCATTCAAAGATAGTGGTAACAATTTGCTTAGATCACTCCGCAAGCCCATTCACCAGCGTTATTTCGATAAAGTGATGCTGGAAACGCTTGATTTTTTTTTTTTTTGATGTCCGCACTTATGTCGGTCCGCGTGTACGACCATGGATTTAGTATGTCCCCGGAAGTCGAAAAATAACAAAAAATTATATATGGGGAAGCCCGTTCAACTTATGTATACCGGGAGTAAAGCTAATCAGAAATAAATGAAGGGATATATCCCATAGGAATCTGGAGAACAAAAATCAATTGGAGAAATAACATAGTCGGAGGGTAAGCAAGAAGCGCCATTGTGCTAGGATGATATGCTTATGGAGTTGGTAGTGTTATGCCGATATTTGCCGAATTTAAGCCGGATATCTCGCCTTTGTGTTGTTTTATTTTGTATATGCCAATGTGATTATAATTTAGGGGAATTTAGATACCGGGCTACCAGTTGATGGTCTTCGCCGATATCTGGCAAAAGAAAAGTATCGGGTAGATTCCACGCGCTGTCAGAGAGGACCTGCCTATGCCGCATTATCTGCTTTGGGCTGCCTATGCCGCATGGTGTGGATGGACATGTTTATGAAAACTGAGCGCTTATGTGCGCGACGCAGGCTTACCAGGCACATCGACTGCACTCTGACGTCTGAAGTGCAGCTTAAAGTTTTACGTAGCGTCGGCACTCACGTCCGATCGCAGATGTCCGTTTCATTAAAGGGGCACTGCAATACTTTTTAAGCATGTTCAGAAAACGCTGCCGATCGGCAGTCGGAGAACGTGCGAGCCGAACATTATAACGCAGCACGCGGCCTGGAATTTACAATTAATTCTCCAAGTCAGTACAAATCATTCCCTCTTCTCTCGACAAATGATGCCATAAACCCAAACGACCGCGCCATAGTCCACGGCCATTGGCTGATTGGAGCATCCTGAGCCGCATATTTACCGCGGCCGCCGCGGGATGCCGCCACGAAGCTGCGCGTCTTAAAGTCCCTGAAACTTCGTAAAGTAGCGACATACGTGCATAAAAGCGCGCCTCCTCTCTTTTCTCCCTCCTCTGCCCTCTCCGAGGCTGACGCCGCGTCGGCATTGGCCAACTGCCGTCACGTGGGACAGCGCGCCGCTTTCGTTTGTTTACAGTCGCTCGCGACTGCCATCTTTGCTCTCGAAGTGCGGGCTCGCTGGTTCTCAGCGCACGTGTTCTATGGATACGCACTTTCCATACCGCGTGCGTTGTGCTCTGTGATACCTTGCACACAAGACCGACGTCGCGGTTGGTTGCCATGGGCTTCTGCTGCGCTTTCGGATGCCGAAACAAATAAAGCGAAGGCAAAAACCGTCCGGGAAGCGCAACGAGTTGCGAAGGAAGGCTTGGTTACACCGAATCGGAAGATAGAACTTTCGGCCGACGCTTTCGACGCGACTGTGCGAGGTAAGTTGCTATCCTCCCACTATAAGTACTCGTCGAGGTTCGCGCAAATAGCTGCGTGCTATAACGCCGTAGACAGGTGTCAGTTAATTGTGCAGTACGTCGCTATTCCTCACACGTTTTATTGCTGCTTCTGCGGGGTCTGTACTCAGTGTTTTTTTCTTCAAGAATATATGGTTAGGTTTTCTGCTTGACGTGATGCGCCTACTGGTTTGAGTTTGCGGTATTGGTTTGTGCGCCTAGCATGGCACGCCGACTACGGAGGCACGCCGACTGACGATCGAAAATGTGATTGCGAAACTTCAGAGATTCGGCGCAGTTCTTTTGAAGAAACAAAGCTGCAGTGTGAAAACTCACATTAGGAGTGGTACTCTCCGTTTGTTTTTGTTGCGTGCTCGTTTTTTTTTTTTTTTTCCTGGAGCAAACAGCTTTCTGTGGCTCTTGTACGTCGCCAGATCCGCCGGTGGACTTGCGATAGAAGGTAAGTAGGCAAAGCGTGCGTGCCCAACCGAGTCGCAGGGTGCGTTCATCGTTTAGAAACCTCACGTACACGTGTTATTTAGCGCGAAGGTTTAAGTGCCATTTCGTGTGGAGGTTTATATCCGCCAGTGGCTTTCCGCCGCGGTGGAGCAGAGGTTATGGTGCTCGGCTGCTGACCCGAAGGTCGCGACCGACCGCGGCGGTCACATTTCGATGGAGGCGAATAGCTTGAGGCCAGTGTGCCGTGAGATGTCAATGCTCGTTAAAGAACATCAGATGGTCAAAATTTCCCGAGCCCTCCACTACGCCGTCTCTCATAATCATATCGTGGTATTGGGACGTAAAACCCCAGATGATGTTATTATCTGCGAGTGGAGCCCTCGCGAAGGAAGCGTTTTACGGTGGCAGCTGGCTAGTTTATTCTTTCGCTTGCTCGTTCATTGAGCAGCAAGTATAGTTCGTATGTCAAGTACGTCTACGAGGCGCACTTGCTCACTATGGTTGGTGCGTCTAATCTCTTAACGAATCAACCAACGCTGTCTTGACTGGAAATGATGTACGCCTTCTGGCGCATTCTTCTTTCAATGAAGCTCCGAGCTGCTGCCTGCACTGACAGTCATTTTCTAAATAAATAATAGTCGCCACTCTTAATACAGCCAACACCCATTGCCCATGTGTTTCTTGCACTCTAAAAACTGTCCGCACCTTTTGTGGAGTCTTCTTCTCCCTCACCAATAACCTGACTAGTTTGCGCTTCCTCTCTTGAAAACTCGGCGCTCGGCACTTTCCTATCAAGGTGCTGTTTAATAACACGCACGCCATTCGTGCCTGGAAGTACGGTGCGCCCGGCGATAATGCAAGGAAAGACACGCGAGATTGATGGCTTTGTTTCGGGACAGGAATACGCCTCTTAGCACGAAGAGATTTGGCGAAAAAGAAAAAAAAACAAGAAAGCCAAATGCTGGATATCGTTTTGTGGGAAAGAGATGCCTCAAATACGCCCCCTTTTATACTGCAGTATACAGTGCTACATAATACAGGCACGTATAGCAGCGTTAACTATATTTACCCAACCGATACTTCGGAACGGCTACCTCTAGTGCGTACTGGCAGCCTCAGTGCGTCATTGGTATGCACGACGAATTCGCCTCGCGAGGATGACGTATACAATGTATAAGTTTCAGAAGGCTTCATGTAGAGCGGGACATTAACGTTCAACATTACGCATGTCCTTTACATACGCGTCCTAACATCTCCTAAACAACATATAATTAAAAAAAAAGGATACCAAGAGCCAGACGGCTAGTGCGAATGCTTAAAGCGCGCCGCCTGGCAAGCAAGCGCTCTCTTTGCGAAGCGTCGTCTGCTACGCGGGAGCAAGGTAGGTGGCGCCATGCTCGAAAAGAGAGTGCGAAGGAGAGGAGAACAAGGAGGAACGCGAGCGGAGGAGGAAAGTGTCACTACTTTACGAAGTTTCAGGGGCTATAGCGCGTGTGCTCGCCATCACACTGAAAGTATAAGCTGCTTGTTCGAAGAAAAAAAGTCATGACGTGCGCTGACGAAGGGACGCATCTTCTTGCCATTTTGTCATCCCCCTCCCTGCGTAGCTTTCAGCGCACTCGCTAGCACGATAGGAAAGGGAACGCGCTTGAAGCATGCGACAAATCCCTGAAACTTGACGGATTCTAAAAAATGTTTCCAGCAGCCGAATCGTGAGGCAATAAGCTCCTTCAATGAAGCCATTCGACGATTACTTGGAAAAGTGTTGCAGGGCCCCTTTAAGGAGAGGTGTACGTTACGAAAAGCTGACGTGCATTTCACTTAAGCCGCGTTCATTGGCGGATTCCTGCAGTGTCGAGCACGTTGTTTCGCCCGAAGCATGGTGAGTCGCGTGGTTTTATTTCGTATTTCGTGGGATTATTTTAAACGCCGGAAAAAGTCACCACGCAGCATGTACGTTGGCATAAAAATTGGATCTGTTGTTTTTTGGAATGCCCTCTGCGACGTAACGAAACGCACTTGGCCCTTAAATGAATATTCAATACTTTGCATAATTGATATAAGTTCGCTAACTAATTAAGCGCAATATAAGGATACCCAAAGGAGCCCCACATGACTGGAAACCCCACGTCGTTTGTTTCATTCAGCTGCAGTTAACCAAATTATTTGCTCCTCTTACGTGAAACACACGGCCCTTCAAGTCTTTTTGCGCGAAGGGTAAGCTGGGTAAACTTGGGTATTGTTGCGACCGGCCTTTGGAGGCACCAGAGACTCCGGAGGAAGAGGCTGGAGGAAGGCAAACTTAACAGAGGTCTTATTTACATGGGCGAGCAATTTGTTTCTACATGACAATTTCGTCCTACAGGACAAGGATTTCGTGTCTACATGACGACGATTGCGCGCCGAATGAGCCCGCGGGGCTCGTTTTAAAGGGTCTCTTTCCCCAGATCCCTAGATGGGGGAATTTCTGCAAGTTGGGACGGTCCAATCGTGTCCCACACAACACTAATGAGGGTGCCACCCACACTCGCCCAGGTCAGCGTCGTCGACTGGGGCGTGGCCACCTCACTCTGCTGCTTTTGCACCAAAGGGTGCAACATGTCCCCGCCATGTGAAGGCCGTAGGGCGATGGGTCCCACGCTCGGACACAAAAGGTCTGCAGTTCCGAAGCACCTTGTCGATCAATTTGTGGGGCCGGTTGTCATCCGTGCGGACGCCGCTGTCTCGTCAAGGTAGATTTGGCGACAGGAAACCATCATGGTCGTCTGGCCGAACGCGGATGGGCCGGACTGCAAGGCGCCTCACGTCCCATCTCGGGAGGACAATTCAAGCGCTTGAACCATTGTCAAGGCAAGCAGCGCTTCGGCGCCCGGTTCGAAGAAGAGGGGACGCCGCTTTCTTTTCGGCGCAGGGGACGATCGTAACAGCTCGTCCACCGGCGGAAGACTCGACCTGAGGGTGACCAGCTGTACAGGTTGCCCGAAGCGTCGGTGAAAGTCGCGTACTCCGGGACACTGCCGAAGACGCCGAACCAGGGACTCTCGCACTGGTTCCTCGGTGCTTTCTACCTGGGAATACGCATACACACACACAACCACAGGCACAGGAGAGCGCCCTGCCCGCACTGAGACACATCGAGTCCAAAACAAAATCACGTGAAAACACCCTGCCTTAAATAGTACAACTAAAACACAAAGCAGCAATCTAAGCGTTTCTCCGAGCTCTCGATGAAGCTCCCAATCCCGATACGAGTATAAGCTTCCTATTAAGCTGCCAACAACAAACATGATCTCTTCTCCAGTGATGTGCCCTTCGTGGCCTACTTGTGTGCAAGCGTCAGTAATCCACTGTAAGTCAACCAGGCCTCATACTCATGAACAAAAGCTTTACGCTTCAACCTATCTTTTGATCCCAAAATTATGTGCCGCCAGAGCTAGTCGTCAAGCTCCTTTGAGCTGACGAAAAGCAAACTGTCCTGCTGCACTAACACAAGGAGCTCCATTCACTATTCATGTCCGCAATTTCACGTACTAGTGCTACTGCGTGGATGTACCACTAACTCTTTTGCAGTCACACTTCTTATAAACAAACACGGATGTACTACTAACTCTCGTTTGCGGTCACAATTCTTACAACGCATACACACAAACTCGCGCACTAACTCCTCCTACTCACGTTCATACAAGAGCGCATGCGGATAAAACAATAAATAAACAAGAAAAAGCTTTCGCATGAACCCTGAAAAAAACTCGAAGAATATCCCTGCTTCCTCACGCGCACTCAAAATCAACTGCTAAGGTCACTCTTAAAACACTCCTAACGCCGCTCTTAATAACGGACTCGTAGGACACATCCTAACGCACGCTCCGATGCGTGTCGTTATGCAACCGCACAACGCTTATCCCTAAAAAAATCACGCACAACTTAAGAAATAAACAGAACTTAAAACTAGTAACTTGAACAATATCTAGTAGCCGAGAAACCAAAAGAAAAACATTCAAAAACCAAAATAAACAAAGAAAACAAAATTCAATATGAAACAAACAAGTCCGGTAGCGACAAAAATTACATCATCTCCCGCAAAGGGGACCATGAGGCGATGCCAAGCCGGAGCACTTGCACGATCGCGTTCCGTTGGCGTTCGTTGGGCATGCTACCGACCACGCGTCGTGGAACGCGAAGAGGGACGCTATGCGCGTCGTATCTTCCATCTAGCCTGGCCGTTAATTCTCACAGGGCGAGCGGGGAACGCGGTCGACAGGCGGGCGAGGGGGATGCGCATGAGCTCGAGCTCATCGCGGCGTTGCGCAGGAGAGAATTTCGGCATGCCTAGCCCGCGTTTCAGAGGAAGAGTGGAAAGGGGGAGGGGAGAGGGAATGTGGAAAGAGGGAAAGGGGAAAGGGGAAGGGGAGAGGGGAAGGGGAGAGGGTGAGTGGAGAGGAGGTGTGTGGAGAGGGTATGCGCATGCGCAGTAAGGGTGGTCACGCCGCACACCACCACCACCGGATTGAGCTCGGCCTTAAGATACTTCGCATCTAATATCCCAAAAGCTTACGGCTGTCACTCAATTTTCAGACGTACGCGCGGCGGTCGCTCCCTATGGGCCTTTCTTGTCGGAGGGGGACTACAACAATCGCGAAACCCGTTCGCTTCACCTCCGAACCCCCCCCCAAGCTCTTCGCTGGAGGCCTGCATTCTTCCCCTCTTTCCGCAACTTCTTGGGAACCACCGACCCTGCATTACCGCGTCCCATCAAACGCACCGTGGATAGAACGACGGGAGGCTGACTGACTCCTTCCCTCTGGCTGCATTTGCGCACAATGCGCTTTTCTTTTTCCTTTCGTCGGGCGGCTCGGACGCATGCAAAACTTTGACGCCGATGACAAACGCCTCACTCTGCTTACTACTATCAAACATTCAGAGCCTTTCTTCGAACTCCTCGTCCCTTTTGCTGCACTCCTGGCTCGACGGCGTCTCTTCCGTATACGCCGCTTCTTGGGCTCATTTCTGAGACTCCCGCTCTCACCTCTTGCTCATCATCACTTTCGCTGCCTTCGCTAGCTTTCTCACCCGCGCAGTCTAAATGATCTGGATACAAATCATCCTTTCTTTCACTCTCCAGACTGGCGGACAGCTTAACGCACTTAGGAACAACGCAGCCGTTTTCCTCGGAACAACGTAGCTCGCATGCCTGGGAGCTGTCCACAACTGCATTGTACTCTCTGCTCTGTTCATTCGCGACACTTCCTGAACTTACGCTGGTGTTGTTGCCTAGCGGGTCGAAATATCCTGGGACACCGCGTGCAAGATCCACCATTGCGATACTCTCTCTTGAACCTAGCTCACATTGGCCTACAACGGTCTCTACTGTTACTGGAAACTCCTCCGCAGCTGATATTTTCGGTTCATTCTTGAACCTCCTGCTATCTTCATACGTGCTAGCCTTCTCTACGGCTCTGAATTGCACCGCACTCGACTGTTCCTCGCACCTTTCGTGCGCTGCATCTACCGATTGACCACTCCGCTGCTTTCGATCTAACCCGCGTTCTAGTCTCTCAATTTCCTCGTCCATTGCTTGCCTCTCCTTCCTGTGTTGTTCAACCCTTTTTGCCTCCTCTATCTTCTGCTCCTGATCATTTAAGATTAGATTCCAAAAGTAATCAACATCCTCCTCGTTGTTTTTGCTTCCGACTATTATTTCGCGGATTTTAGATGTAGGCGTATCGTCGTCTACCTCTATGCCAAGCTCCCAACACAACTGCAACAGGCCATACTTCGTCAATCTCATCAGACGTTCCAGTCTTTCACACTCATGTTCCAGTCTTTCACACTCCTCATCCCATTTTGCCTGCTCTACTTGCTTTTCTTGATTTCTTAAGATTAGATTCCCGAAGTAATCTACATCCTCCTGGTTGTTTTTGCTTCCTACTATAATTTCGCGGAGTTCTGACGCAGGCGTATCGTCATCTACCTGTATGTCGAGCTCCCAACACAACTCCAACAGGCTATCCCTCGTCAATCTCATCAGGTCCATGGCGACTACTTTGCTTTGGCTTAGCTCTGACAAAACACAAACAAACCCACCAGCGTCTCAATTCTGGGTCTAGAGAAATTGAAGCCTGGCAAACCACACAGCAGATACCAAAAGCCAACCACACAAGCAGCAACACGTAGCCAACATCTCTTTCTACCTTTTTCCTGTTTCTCGTTCACTCTACTGCCTCAAACCTCAAACATCCCAAAATATTTCCGTAACGAACCCTCGTCTTCTTCTATCAAATAATCTGAGGTACACTGCTTATCCTAGCATGCTCAGATCATCGGCGAGTGCTGCTCTGTGCTGAGATAACAGCCACAATTCCTAGGCAGTCGCTGGTTTCATCTATCTTTTAACAGGTCTAGGCTAAAAGACTCGATACATCTCAAGCGCAAAGCCAGGCACTCACCCCATAACCTGCGGTCATGGTACGCTGCGTCGATCCCGCCGAATTCCAGGTTCTAGGGCTTTCGGCTGACCTCCGGTCCATGTCGCTTTTCATCGATCCGTCATTTCCCACCGTCTGCCATCCAGTTGTTGCGACCGGCCTTTGGAGGCACCAGAGACTCCGGAGGAAGAGGCTGGAGGAAGGCAAACTTAACAGAGGTTTTATTTACATGGGCGAGCAGTTTGTTTCTACATGACGATTTCGTCCTACAGGACGAGGATTTCGTGTGGGGCACCTTTTCGCCTTCGACTAAATTCCGCGATTCAACACCACAGTCCACAACCTACACAACAACGCTTAAGCAAACGTATAGCGAAACTTCCGAAGTGATCCTGGATATCGTAGCCGTCATTGTTTATCTGAGCAGTGTTGTCACCACTAGCAGCGTCTTCAGAAGTTGCCAATAGGGCCAAGGTCGACAGTTTTACTATAGTTTTACTCGCCGTTCTGAGCATCGGCCTCCCATGAAGAGAACGCAAGCGCTCGCTTTACGAAACTAGCTCATCCTCTTATCCCGACAAATGTAACTTAGCACTTAAAAAGCAGCATTATAATCTCCTTTCTAATCGTTCGGCATTGACGATTCGTGGAGAGATGCTGGCGCAGCCATCTTTCATTGTTTGTACATTTGTTGACGCGCCAATTTATTACGTTGCGATCAATGCGTCCGGCGTTTCTCCTAACAGCCCACACACTTGAGCAATTACGGCAACGCTATCATCCATCTGTTCAGCTTCTTACAGCGTGACGCCTGAAACTTTAACGCGCGTGTCGTGCATTCTCTTTCCACTGCCTCATGTTAGCTTTGCAACATTATTGTTTTATCCTTCTGCCTATCGTATATTTGTCTTCTTGCGCAAAGACCTCTCGCTAAACGCTTATTAAAGGTTCCCCCTACTTAAAAAGCTTTGGCTTTTATCTTATTCCTTTTTGTGTTCTTTTCCGTTCTCTGTCACACGTTTCCCCATTTGGTTCCGGCCTTACACGCTCTGCAGAGAAGACCAGTCCGCCTTTCGCTGGGTTGACCATCCTTGCCTTTGTTGAATGTTTTCTCTCAATTCCTTCACAGACCTCGCCAGCCTTCACTTTTTCCTCTAAATTAATTCCGCACAAAGGCTCCTTCAGCCGCCTGATGGCTGGCCTTGCTGATAATTGTCGCAAAAGCGGAATGCACCTTATTATCTTATCAACATGAAAAAGCAAAGTGAAAACGGAATTTTACTCTCACGCATCGCGAATAACATCGCGAATAAGGTACGTTTGTGATTTTGCTCGCTGGCGAACAACCGCTAAAAAAAGCAGAAATTTCTCAGTAACGTAGCCTTATAGAGTGACGAGAGTGGAAAACTATAGTGCGATTCTTTTTTATTTGTCTGTCTGTTTCCTGCGCCAATCTATATGCGGGTGTCAGCCCACGCTGCTAAGGTGGGCCAGCTATCACTCAAGGTCTTGTTTTTCCACCCACGTGGCGACGGACTGCTTTTGAAAGCACAGCATCGTTTCGAATACAGTACCGAGGAGACAAGGGGCCCCACGGTGACAAGGAACTGCCGATTTCCAATATCTGTGCTGGTAAGATCATGGTAACGGCTCACACGGCAACGGTGTTTATTTCGAGTTGGCCGCAGACACATATTTTAATAAACAAACTGCGAATGCGGTGTTTTCAGACAAGTATCGTATTTCTGCGAATCTCGGTTTCAGCCTGTGCTCAATTTTGATTCAACGTCGAACATTTCCACAATTTTCGTCCCAGGTATTGTATATATCTGCATAAGCGTGTATGTGGAACCAATAAATATCACCTTGTGGACGCAGTGTTTGTAGAAGCTGAATTTGAAATGAACTTGTAGAAGCTTTCGCTTAACGTTGGTGCTGTCTTCACTATAGTTTCGCCCCCCGTGTGCTTTGTTTTCGAAAGACCTAAACGCACCTCATGCATTACGCAAGAAAGGTATACCTAAACGGCTTTTCGCCGGAGATCACATTTGTTAACGTTGTATTCCATTTTCCGTTGTATTCGCTGTATATGTGACCTCGTTCAACCCGCTTGGCAAGATTCACGTAAACGCAATCTGATGGTCGCTTTAGGTCTTCTCGACTTTTGATATGACAAGCTCGCATCGAGTTTATGTATATGAGGCTACAGTATACTGCCGCCTCGTTGTAAGTGCCGCACAAAACGCGTCCTTGCTGTATGGGAAACTTCGTGAACTTTTTTTTTTGCCAATTAGACAGCGCGAGAGGCGCGCCTAAAAATATTACGCGTACGACGCCAGGCGTTGTAGCACAGTATGGAATCTACGCGAATGCCAACTCCAGAATGCGTGCTCATGGTGGCTATAAGGACAGCGGATTGGACTTGAGCAGTGCGATTCAATTCCACGCCTTCAGACCGTGCTCGGTGTTGTTTTGAATTCTGGGTACAAGTTGCCCGATTAAACGTTCGCTGTTCACCGATACACAACCGCCATTATATAAGGCGAAATTTGTCTCTATGGAAACACGGATTCGGCACTTTGACAGCGGGCTTTCTTCTATCAACATGGGCATCTGCTCTGTACTCATCGTGTACCGCCCATTGCCTAGGATTCAAAACGCGGGCATCTGTAGTATACGACATAACCAAAGTACACCGAACGACTATATGGTTTTGTCCTTACTTCGATGCTCCACGCATTTTGCACAAGCTTCATGCGCGCGTAAAGCGAGAAGCGTGAAACATGAGTGGGCACCGAGTAAGAAAAAGCATTGGTGCTCGCTGTCGTCCATCACTTGATACGATGTTGTGTGCGCAGCGTGATCGACCATGCGATGCACTGCGGTGGGGAGAGCAAGTGGAACGCTGTCAGTCCACGACGAAGCCCCGAAGACACGTCTCAATGCAGCCATTGATTCAGCTGCATGGTATATGTACTAAGAAAGAAATAAAAAAGGAAGGAAGAAAAGAAACCAGTGCCTCCCATTCCACCGTCAGTGATGTCAAAAAATTGAAAGCCATAGTTTTCCACTTCAACCTTCTTTTGCATTTTAGCAGTGTTGTATGCGTTACCGGAAAAAGTAACTAAATACGTTACTCGTTACGCTAAAGGAAAAGGAACGCGTTACCGCCATGCGTTACCAATAAAAAAGTTAACGCGTTACCGTTACCGAAAAAAGAATAACGGACGCTACTTCCGCCGTTACTCCATATCCAGAAATCTTAATGAGTGCGTCTTCGCCTCAAGAACCTACAATAGCTACTTTATAAAACTCATATTTAGATATCACGTTAAAGTTGTCGCCCAAACAAAAATCCAACCCCAGATACTGATTAAACGAGAATGATTTGCACAAATGTACCGTATCTTCGTAGTACTATAGTGGCCTGAAGTTACCTGTATAGTTACATGTGATGTCTTCTAACTCTGTAGCACACGGGGAAGCTGTTTTTCGGAATGAGTCTTTAAACACAAAGTAATCAATTTCATCATCAATGCTCTATGAAATGAAAACGTCACTGAAAAAGCTTGCAGAATTATGACAGCGTGCTTCTGGTACCAAAATCAATGCGCAATTTTTGTAACAATAAAGGAATGCTTAAATGGCATAAATCTGGAGAAAATTTGCGCACATAAACAAGTTTCCTTTTTTTTCAATTTGACCTGTATAATTGCCGCAAATATTTCGACTGCGCACGTGAAGGTGTTCAAGGTTAGCCTCGCTTGCTCCGAAGTTCAATAACCAGAAACGTAGGCGTCGTTGCAAATATCAAGTAAAACTGATTTTGAATACGAAGTTCATAGACAGTGCTAGAGTAGTACAGGAACAGTTTTCTAACGTTATTACAAACCGCTGAATAAAAGCAACAGCTGCCTTTCAAACAGTGGCGTAATCATGGAGGAGGGGGGGGGGAGTCAGGGGGGTCTGACCCCCCTTTTGGCCGGGCTGGGGGGCATACCCCTTGCAAGTGCCCCCCCTTCAGATTTAGCTTTCGAAGATTACATTTTAATTACTTGACAGTTAAATACAGCACACTAGGCTGTACGGCACAGTTCAATACTGCACTAGGCTATTTAGACGTTTGGGCACACATTGACCTTTCACTCTGATATAAATAGTTATTTGTCTTTAGTGTCCCTTTAAGCTCCCTGGCCCGGCGCCGAGGCGCATGCTCGCTTTCTTTATTTTATTTCAAGGCAGGACTTCAATTTTGCATAATTAAAATAAAAACTATATTTCTAAGAAAACAAAATGGCTGGCATGGCAGGGCGTGTGTCTGTCCCCCCTTACGATTTTTCTGGATTTACGCCACTGCTTTCAAAGCTTTAATCGGACAGCTTGACTCCCTTATTAGCGAATACGTCCACACTTACGATAAATAGGAGCTCGACGGACGCACTATGTGGCACTCCTGTATTCACTTTCAGGAAGAGCTGTTGAAGGCGCGTAGAGTTTTCTTTGAGCCCGCTCATGGCGATGCCATGTGGCACCAAAGGCAGACAGTCGCTCATCCTCAGTTGGCGATTATGTTCTGAGGGGATTTGCGAAGAAGACACCCTCCGTTGTGCTGGAGGAGCTCATGACACACCGAGTTTTGCATGTCCGCAAGCCGAGTAGATCTGGACAGCTCGCTTTCCACGGTTACAAGGACCGCATACACTTCGCTTCATCGACAATCAACGGCAACTTGAACCTTGATAGCAAGGTAGCTGAAATTATAGCAAATCCATTTATGAAATTTCGGCAATTTGCTCCCCATTGCGATTTCCCCTGCGCAAAAAAGGACCCGCCCATGCGATGTCGCTTTGTCAATAGAGAGTTTTAGCTAGTTACGGAAATACGGTACGCAAATACGCTACCGTATGACGGTACCGCTCCTCATTTCCAGGTCGTCGACCTTTTGCCGGTGAAGGCACCCCAACACCACAAAAGCTTTTTCAAAATTTACTGTGGGGTTGCTCAAAATATACGTTTATTCTCTCTCTGTGGGGTTGTCACGGCTTATTGTTGCCTGTCAGCCCACGCATTGTTAACGAGACACCTGCCGTATGAGGTACGCATTGTCACTGGAACGGGGAGCGGCCAAAGCACAACCAGCGGGAAAGGAGGAACGCTACCGTACTGCCTTACCGTATTTGCGTACCGTATTTCCGTAACTTGCTAAAAGACCCTACTAATGAGGGTGCCACCCACACTCGCCCAGGTCAGCGTCGTCGACTGGGGCGTGGCCACCGCACTCTGCTGCTTTTGCACCAAAGGGTGCAACATGTCCCCGCCATGTGAAGGCCGTAGGGCGATGGGTCCCACGCTCGGACACAAAAGGTCTGCAGTTCCGAAGCACCTTGTCGATCAATTTGTGGGGCTGGTTGTCATCCGCGCAGACGCCGCTGTCTCGTCAAGGTAGATTTGGCGACAGGAAACCATCATGGTCGTCTGGCCGAACGCGGATGGGCCGGACTGCAAGGCGCCTCACGTCCCATCTCGGGAGGACAATTCAAGCGCTTGAGCCATTGTCAAGGCAAGCAGCGCTTCGGCGCCCGGTTCGAAGAACAGGGGACGCCGCTTTCTTTTCGGCGCAGGGGCCGATCGTAACAGTATGGAGACATTGGTGGCGTCAAGCGTTCGACGCCAGCACACCGCAGCACCCGTTCGACACCATTACGCCAGCACGTGCGACGCCGCTGCGCGGCAGCGGCAACGGGTGAGGTGAAGCCGCTGCTGTCGCCTGTGGTCACAGACGCTACAATAACCTCGACGGTCGTGACAGCGCGCAGTGTGGCGCGCAGCAGTGGTTGAGGGCATACGTGACGCGAAGGAACGAAGGGTGCCTACACTGCTGTGCACCAGTTGTCACGACCGTTGAGATCAATGTAGTGTCTGTAAGCAACGCTTGCGGCCAAGGAGACATCGGTGGCGTCACGCGTTCGACGCCAGTGAGCCCACTACCCTAAAGTCCCTAGATGTTTCCCTGTAGGCGCGTCGCGTTAGCATATTGTCCGCTGAAAGATGCGTGGCTAATGCACTTAGACGCACATGGCTTTGTAAATCTTCCAAGTTAGGAAGAAAATGGCGGCGGACGCCAGCTGCGCGTGAGAGAGGGCCAGGAGAGGAGGCAGTTGTCGGTACTTAAGTTAAAAGGAAAAATCTAGGGAGGAAAAATCTAGGGACTTTACACTACCCCTCTTTGAGTTCACTGTACCACGGCACAGCCAGAAGAGCAGCTGGTGACGTAAGCAGGCGCGCGCTATTATATGGCGGAGGGGAGGTTTTAAAGGAGGCAAGTGACACCTGGCGGTCGTCGGAGCAAGCGTACCCGCGAGCCTGTCCTGTAATGTACATTAGACGAACGGTCTGCAACCCGGCGCACAGCTGGCGCAACGGGCGGTAGACCCGGAAAGAGCGCGCGGCAAAAAGGATGTGACGTCAACACGCCACATGTTTGCGGTTCTTTAGCGTATTTTAAATTATGGCATACCTTACGTGCACTATATGATATACAACCCTTACCTTAGCCCATTCCACCGCTTTTATCATTTTATAAGCGTTTTCGGCATTCGTGCGCCCTGGTGTATTCCTTAGGTGTTCCGCAGTAGAAAAAAGCGCACGGTTGAGATTTCAAATGTGACCCGGCAGGTGCCGCAACAAGCCCGATCCGATTATTTCTGACAGGGAATACTAACTTCTACTAATTATATGAGTCCAATTTTCATTTATGAGATGCCTTAATGTCCACTCTATCACATACAACCTTTAGTTTAACCCACTACAATCCTTTTATGTATCTTTAATTATTGCCGGTGTTTTTGGATAGCTCGCACCGGCCTTTGGCATTGTGGTCTTGAAGACAGCAAAGTGTGTCACTCGGTACTCGTGCCATTAGTTGATCTGTGCATTTGAGGGGGAATGCCGAATGATTCAATGTACTATTTACTTTTTTCAATGCTTAGCTCATCCATGCAGAAAGAAGTATAATCTGCCTATGCTATCCGTTTAATTTCATGTGCAAGGCCACTGAAAATGTGCGAATGCTGTCAAGTTGTGTGCCCTAAGGAACAGAATTGGATAGATATAGTCTCCCGTAGACAACCGTTCACAATCAGGCGGGTAAGACAACGACTTCTGCCCACTTAAGCAGTTACATCTATCCATAGATTTGGGCTTTTATGAGTAGAAAGTAGACCCATGTTCACCGTTTCGCCATGAGGTTTTGAAAGGCAATTTCGCACTGCGTGTTACGAAAACATCATTACAGATATCTAATATTTTGGCCGGTCAGAAGAGGGTAAACTAGCTTATACTTCGTAAAGTACCTGTGTTTCCATCTACAAAAACAAATGTTCAGTAACCTACTAAAACCTTGCCTGTGAATATTTGACTAATTTAAGAGACAATTTCGTGTCTTCCATTAAACATCGGCCGTGTCACGTAGCCGAAAAAAAATATAATATATTATAAGTTGCAGAGATGTCCCTTTTATTTTTGGGTAGGCTTCAACGAACATTTTAAACACCGTTGCCTGAACATCACCTTTCAGGTATGATTAAGGGTCGTGTGTGGCTCAAATAAATACCGTGAAAGAAAGAAAAACAGTCACTAAGACGATCCGCCATTCTACTTCCGGACGCGCCAGCGTTCGGTCGCAGGATGAGCGGCTCCGATGGAGCGGCGATATAGCGGCCCATGCCGGCCGCGGTAACAGGATGGCTGCCGAAGATGATAACGTTTACGAGATTGTGCTGCCTACTCTGCCCACTGGCCGTGTTGTTCACAACACGTTGTTTTTGCACGGAGACGTGCGTGAGCAGCCCTACAAAGTCGAAGATTTCAGAGACGCCCTCGCCGCTGCTGTTGTGCTCTCTGACGTCGTGGCGTTAGGGGCGTACCAGATCAACCCCATCTGGGTGGTGACCCTGAAAACCGGTGAAGCCACGAAGAAATTAGCAGCGGTTAAGGAGCTGAAGGTCAAGGGCCGACGGTGTATGGTTTTCGACCCTGAGGACCAGCAGGTCAAACTGCGCCTGCATTGGATGCTTCACGGCGCCCAAGACGATGACATCCGGACCGCATTCGCTGCATTGGGGAACGTCACCGAGGTTACCCGAGAGCGTTGGCGCGTACAAGGCATGCGAGAAAAGGGCTCTACCACAAGGACCGTGTTGCTGAAGCTGAAGCCTGTAGTAAAGGTCGACGACCTGCCCCACCAGGTTCGTGTCGCCGGCGAGTTGGCCCTCGTAATGGTGCCCCGGCGTGCAATGCAGTGCCTGCGCTGCCACGGCAAGAGACACGTACGCCGGGACTGCAGGGTGCCCCGGTGTTCGAAGTGCCGGCGTCACGGACACGTGGTTTCAGACTGCGTCCGTACCTACGCGTCGGCGGCCGGGCTTCTAAGGGCGGATGAGAACGACGAACTGATGGACGTCGCCGAGGCGGAGGAGGCAGCGAGGGGGACTGACGAGACGAAAAAGCAGGCGAGGCTACCGGACACGTCGGCGCCTTCCGGCGGTGATGCCCCGAAAAGGGATGGCCCGGTGGAACAACAAGCGTCAAGAGACTCGTCTGGCTCAAAGGAACTCCAGCTGACAAAGCAGGTCCTGCCAGCGTCTTCTGGAGCCAACACCCACAAGGTTGAAGTACCGACGCCCCAAGGAGCGGCGGGTCACTTGGCAGGGTCAAGTGACACAACGGGGAATGCGACGGACAGCTCGCCAATAACCAAATTCGGCGAGCATAAGGGCCCGAGCGAGCCACAGACTGAGAAGAGTGGCGTCCGCACGGCTGCCAATGTTGCTGCGGCGTTGAAGCGCCCGCACCCCCAGACCGGACACGACGGGACTCAAGCGACGGTGCCTGGCGTTGAGGAACCCCCGGAAAAGACTGCCCAAGTAAAGGGCGAGACAGACGGTACGATTTTTCATGCGATTCGACGTCCGACACGGCGGAGGGGAAACCGGAATGGTGACCTTTCATAGCATTGTACAGCCACCATTCCCTCTCCCCCACCGGCGCGTCGGCCGTCGGATCGCATGTCCCCCGCTTAAAGCGGGGGACAGACGGGTCCGATTTTCCATGCGATCCGACGGCCGACGCCGCGGTGGGGGAGAGGGAATGGTGGCTGTACGATGCTGTGAAAGGTCACCATTCCGGTTTCCCCTCCGCCGTGTCGGACGTCGAATCGCATGAAAAATCGTACCGTCTGTCTCGGCCTTAAGGCGGTCATCCCTCCGACCACGACCCAACGTTCAGGCCGACAAGCGTGGCGGCAACGCCGACACCGTCGGGCTAGTTCCAGTTACTGCGCCGGACGGCACCGCCGGCGATGGCACCGTCTAGCCACGTGCTGGACGCGGGAGGTAGGCACAGTGCTGCTGGTCTCTTTCCCTTTCGTTAAAATGGCGCCTGTCTGTCCATTGAAAGCCGCGACCGTAAATGTATCGGTATATCGACTTTTTTCGGAACGTGACATAGACGTCCTGGCAGTTCAGGAAACGAAAGATGATGGCGAAAAAGAGACCAGCGGCATGGTGCAGCGTTTCGTGTCTAGATTTGTTGTCGTTGTTAGATGCGCAGTGGGCACATCGGCTGGCTGCTTATTGTTAAGAAGTTGCCAGGGCTTCAAGTGAACGCTCATTTTTCGTGTGCGTCGGGCCGGTGTGCCTTTCTTGACTTCTCAATGTACTACAACACCGAGTGGCGTGTCGTATGCGCATATGCGTCCAACAAGGTTGAAGATAGGGCACTGTTCTTTAGCGGCCTTGAACAACGGCTAAGTACAGGAAGGAAGTTGGTATTGTTAGGGGATTTTAACTGCGGGGGTCCTCAGTTCCCACGACAAAACGAGCGCTCGGTCTATCAGAGCACATATATGTTGATGAGAATCGTCGAGAACTGGGACCTCAGGACGTTGCTCAAAGTCTCCAAAGTTCGGGTGTACTGAAGTACACGCGTTTCGAAGGCCCAAGATATATGCAGGACTCGACCGCATTTATGTATCGGTCGACGTACTTCCTGAATGTGCTAGTTACGAGGTAGTGCCGGTGTCCTTTTCTGACCACTGCTTAGTCCAGTGCTCTATCCGGATTACCAAGAGAAGCAACTCTTTTTCGTGGGAAGCCTGGAACTTAAATAGCAAGCTCCTGGAGGACAAAGAATATAATTCAACTGTAATGGAGGAAATTAACAAATTAGATCCTAGCAAAAGCCTGCACATTTGGCAACAGTGGGAGCTGCTTAAAGAAACTTTAAAATTAAAAGCTATTAACAGGGCTACGAGCATTCGGTATAACGAGAAACGGAAAGAGGTTGAAAAAAAAGCGCTGCTTGATAAGCTACTCAAGCAGGAATGCAGAGCCCCCGGAAAATGGATAGAAGATATTAGAAAACTGAAGCAAAAGAGAGAGCAACTGGGCAGAGGACACCGCTGCAGGCGAAGCGCCTACGAAGCGCGCTATATATAGGCTTAGAAAAATCACGCGCCGAAAGGAACCACATACACGAAATAGAATGGGGTGGTACCTTATCAATAGATACAGATGGCATAAAAAGAGCTTTCACAGAACATTATCGGGCGCTGTTCGCATTGAACGACGTAGACTTGGAAAGATTCAAAAATGAATTTCTGTCTGGTTTAGCCCGTCTGGAAGACGAAAGAAAAGGAAGTTTGGAGCGCGCAATAACAGTGGCCGAACTTTGAGCATGCTATAGACAAGTTAAATCCTGGAAGGTCACCTGGACCGGACGGATTCACTGCCACCTTTTATAAAACGTTTAAACACGAAATTAGCCCCATTGTGATAGCTGTATTTAACGAAGCGTGTAAGTTGAACACATTGCCTTCATCATACAGGTCATCCCATACGGTTCTCATACCCAAGACCGAGGATGTATATAAACTCAGATTTGTAACAGCGTATCGACCTATAGCCCTAACAAACGTTGAGTATAAAATTTATATGAAAGTACTGGCTCGAAGATTGCAGACAGTTATACAGGACATCGTCCGGCCTCACCAGACATGTGGCCTCAAAGGGCGATCTATTGTCCTAAACATTCATAAAGCGCGGAGCATACTGGAATATTGTGATTTTTAATGTGAGCAGGTTGCCATATTACAGATTGATCTGGAAAAGGCTTTTGATTGTGTTGATCACAGAATTTTGTTTGCTGTGTTAAAACATGTTAACGTTGGTTCTGTTATCTGCGAGGGAGTGGCCCTGGCGTACCGAAACTGCACGACGAGGTTGAGCGTAAATAAGAGTTTGGGGGCCCCCATTACTGTGCAACGTTCGGTTCGTCAGGGTTGCCCCCTCAGCCCTCTGTTATTTTGTAAATATATTGAAACATTGTGCTTGAAAGTCATCAACAACAGGATCAATGGTTTCCGGTTACATGCAGCTGAGGTCAAGCTGCTTGCATATGCAGACGATGTGGCCGTTTTCACAAAGGATCAACACGGTATAGAACAGGCTGCCAAAACTGTGTGTGATTTCAGCAAAGCTGGTAGAACAGGCTGTCAAAGTATAGAAGAGTATATAACAGTATAGAACAGGCTGTCAAAACTGTGCGTGATTTCAGCAAAGCTACAGGGAGCGGTGTTAACTGGTCTAAGTGCCTAGGGCTCTGGCATGGATCGTGGCCAACGAAACCAGACCACTTCGCTAACGTGCCCTGGGTGACGACACCGGGCAAGTACTTGGGCGTCCCGCTGGAATGTTATCGCGACAGCGATCACTATTGGAAAGGTCAGGCTAAGGACACACAGGAGAAAGCAGAGAAGTGGAAATCAGGTGCCCTATCGATATTTGCCAGAGCCACAATTTGCAACCTGTTTTTCATAAGTAAGCTCTGGTACGTCATGCAGGTGCTGCATTGCTCGCGGACTAATGAGCATAAGTTCCATAGGATATTTGCCACTTTTGTCTGGGCTTCTGGGTGAGAACGGTGCAGGCGTACCAGCTTGTTCCGACGGGTAAAAGACGGGGGGCTCGGACTGGTCCACCTCTTCTTACGTCAGCAGGTTAACCGGTTTTTATTTTTTAGAGATGTCACCGATCCTATCCTGCGCACCATATGCCAATTCCGACTAGGTCGACTGCTGCCTGAGTATTTTGTTTCAACTGAAGAATGTGTAGGAGGGATTGGTGGCATTTATAAATAAATAGTGTCGAGTGTGAGATTCCTTATCGTACAGTTTTCAATAGAATACCTTGCCAATGTGAAACAAAAGGAACTTTACTTTGCTCTTTGTGATGTTCTCTTGCCTGTGTCGTTGTACAGGTTATTGTACAGTGGAGGCCCAGGTAGCAATGTGTTAAAGAGAGTAAAAAAATGCACGTGCAGCCAGGAACAAAAAGATTCTTCTTTAAGGTTCATTCAGGAACGTTACCGGTCAAAACTTTTTCGGAGCGAAAGAGATGCTTTTTGCCGCTTTTTTTTAAGCTACCAGAAACAATCGATCATGTTTTTTTGCATTGTTGGGAAGGGGTTTATTTTTGGGATGTGTTACAACGAGCTATCAAGAAAGAAAGGACGTGGTTCCTCTAGACACCATCATGCTTTTGGGCCTCCACTCTTTGTGGCGATCGAGAATGGCAGGTTATCACTTCGATAAAGATACGCGGCCTGCACGAGCCTACTTTAAAGAAAGTATTCATTGGTTTGTAGAAGTTCATAAGGCAGCACCGGAACCACCAGAGTGGCTCTCAACAGTAGAGCCGCTGGTGACATTACGCGAATTTTAATATGACGACACCAGCGTGACGCTGGTTGACAGCTCAGTCACCGTATATACTGTGTACATTGGGTGGTTTTACAAGTGTTGATTGTAATATATGCTGTGTACCTAAGACAGGTAATAAAGAAAGAAAAAAGACGATCCGCGAGGGTGGTCTAGTGGTTATAGTGCTCGACTGCTGACCCGTGGGTCACGGGGTCGAATCCCGGCTGCGGCGGCCGCGTTTTAGAGGAGGCGTAAATGCTTGAGGCCTGTGTGCTTAGATTTAGGAGCGCGTTAAAGAACCCCAGGTGGTCGAAATTTCCCGAGCCCTCCACTACGGCGTATCTCGTAATCACATCGTGGTTTTGGGACGTTTAACCCCAACAGTTATTATTATTAGTGACTAAAACGTACAAACTCGGTCGGTGAACCTGTTAATCGTATGTTCGAGAATCGTCCCGTCAAAATGAGAATGTTGCTTTTTCTAAACATACCGGATATATTTTGCGAAAACAGTATAGGTTTCAATCTCACTGTTCGATTACTGAAAGATAATGTCCTGTAGTTTTCGGACCCGCAGCTGAGATTTTTTTGTGGATTGACATATGTGGGGTTCATTAGGCCAGATCTGAGAAACCTTTATTCCTCTTTATCCCTAAACACAGCGAGGTGGTCAAAATTTGTGTGACTTTTTCTTCTTACAGCGCTGCGACAATCAAGTATATTACCAGCACTGCTTGCTGGAAGCAACTTTAGATAAACTAAGTCTAAACGGGTCTAATTACGGCGATGTTAAGGTGATGTTGATGCAAATAATAATGACCGGAAGAAGGCCAACAATTCTATCACACGCACACATACGCGCGCGCGCTGTGGCTACTGAGAAGGCGCACTCTGTTCATAAAGAAGGAAAACTTCGGTAAAGATTTAGTAGCGGCAGGTGTTACTACGTCATCGAGACAGTTAATAACTTTTCACTAGCTGTTTACTAACACCACTGCTTTACAAGTGTACGTGAACAAAGTTAATTGATGGTTTCTGCCGCACCTTGCCCATTTCGTACAGCGTGGAGTCACGGTAGTTTCTCAGAAGTTGTTAAAATAAATCGTTTTAATTTAGCTGTTACGTGCTACCTCAATGCCCAAGTTCGTGGACACACAATATTTTGAAAATTTACGGCCATGACGTCATTTATTTATGAAAATAGGCACGTAAACGACGAATAGTGTGGCGGCTGCATAACTGTGGCTGCACATAAATGTGGCTGTATACCTGTTCGAGAAAATTAAAGATATGTCGCGCAGTCGCCTGTTCACTGAGCTCTACGACACGTTGTTCTTTCTTGCCTTGGGTTTGTTTCTGTGCACTGTACAACTGGCCGGTCGCATGTTTAATCTCCCTTAAAATACCATTATGTATAAATAATTGCTGTTGTAATAAATGTAACCAAAATGAACGTGCGATTGTCCTCCATAATTACTTTTTTTCGTGAAATTGCTTCCAAAATAATTTGAGACGGCCTAGCAGCTCTCCTTTCACAAATGCTTGGCATAGACGGGCTTTTCATAACGATAATAGAGGTGTTCATTCATAACGCTTATAATGCATTGAAGCTGACACAGGATCCTAGTTAGTAGGCATTAATAACTTCACTAGTTAGCTACTGTTAGTGCAGTAATTAACACGGTTGTAACGTATGTCACAATCGGATTGTCTCGCCTCGTTAGTAAATACTCAAACCTTTTTTCCCCCCCCAACAACGTGCGAATGGAATAGATATGAATGGTGTGATGGTTTCAAGGGCTTCTGATTGCAACCATTCAGATATGATATTTAAGAAATCCTCGTCATCAGCAGCAACAATGACCGGTTCACAAGTAAACTGACGAACGAACGCCAAAGGGTGCCTTCGAGTGGGCGCTGCTTTAGCGGCCTGTCATCGCAACAACTACAAAGGCCATCGGTATCCCATTCACTGACCCAACGAATGGGCGTAAAAGCGCATTTCGCTGCGACTCTCACAGCCTCTCTCTCTCTCTTTTCTTTTCGTTCTGCCCTGTATGACGGCTTTATAGTCATCTTGCATCTGCACCTTGCTGTAGGGAGCTGTGCAGTTGTATAGCGTTGGCTAATTGGTCTAAATGGGAAGAAGAGAAAGAGAACACGAACGCGCGCTTTTGATAATGGATAAGATATAAAAGTCGGGAATGAAGTGGTGCTGTTTGGTAACCGGATTGGAGAACTACATTTCGCGCCGCCCTTTCTGAGACGCTAAGGGCAGCAACACTCTGTTAGAGAGCACATTAGAGGCGCTGAACCTAATAGAATGGACGTTCGTGTATGATCCTTAAGAAGGTCGGTGCAGAACTTCTGAAGGAGACAGGAAATAGACATTAGAGCTACAGAAGGGTAGGGGAGAACTGGCATTCTCTCTCTCTCCCTTCCCCTACCTTGATACGGGAGAAATGACAGTGAAAGAGAGAGAGAGAGAAAAGAAAGAAAAGAAGAGCAGCAGGAGATGGCCATTAGCAAAGTTTCGACATTTGGCCTCACGAGTAAGCTCGCCTGTCGAGAACGCCGAGTGAATTTCGCTGATGGCTAGTACAGCAACTTCAGTGCACGAAGAATGTATGTTGTGTTAGCAGGTGTTACGAAGACGTGCCTAATGCATTTTGATTTCAGTCTTCGTCATACTGTGCAGTATTGTTGCGCAGTATTCGTACATGTATATTTTTCATGGCCTCAAAAACACGTAAAACCAAGATCCCGCAGCGAAGTAGTACATCTATTTAAGACAACTAGCAAGGCATAAAAACGCGTGGATATGTCCGCATAAGATTGCGTTTTTTTTTTTCGTTTTATCTTCCCGCCACACACGTCAGGCAGTAAAATCGACTTCCGTTTACGGGCTCAATGAGAAACCTTAATATGCACGATGCAGGCGAACTTTTACAGATATACTGTCGACCCGCATATATCGAATTCGCGAAAAAAAAACGGGCATTAATTCGATATATCGGATAATTTGATATACAACTTCTAATGAAATTATTGTATTTTCTATGCGAATTTCGGTAAGCACGTTGCCTTTACGGCACTGCTTCACCATAATGTAGGAAACACGCCTTCACGGCAATACGTGGATTTTTAAATGCGAAGCATTTCATAGCGAACCTTTGGCACTTTGAGCGTTTCTATCTATCTATCTATCTATCTATCTATCTATCTATCTATCTATCTATCTATCTATCTATCTATCTATCTATCTATCTATCTATCTATCTATCTATCTATCTATCTATCTATCTATCTATCTATCTATCTATCTATCTATCTATCTATCTATCTATCTATCTATCTGTCTGTCTGTCTGTCTGTCTGTCTGTCTGTCTGTCTGTCTGTCTGTCTGTCTGTCTGTCTACGTCTGGGTGCTCTCATTATCGCCTCCCTAACTTGGTGTAGACCAACTGGAATAGAAGGGTAAGATGATTTGATGAATAAAACTGTCGGGTCATGACATGAATAACATGAAAATCCTGCCGAGTACGTCGTCAAACCCTTTCCTCCAGACACGTGGTGGTACATACCCGTTTGCCAGGTGGATCGACGTGTTTTTGTAAGTGTAGTAGCTGTGTGCACATCGTGGGCTTACCAGGCACGTCGACAACACTGGGGTTTAAAGGGTAACTGATGGTGCGACGTAATGTCAGCCCTCACATTACAGTACATACGTCAGCATTATCGAAACTATATGCCCTTTATGGTGCAATCATGTCAATATCATGTGCAACTTTCGTTTATGTATTCCTCTGGGATCGAGCAGTGCTTCAATATAGCTTGCTTAATCATAGGAATATAAATGTAATGTTTATTAGACTGCTATAAAAGCGGAGCCAACACAGGAACCACAGATGTTAATCTGATATGACACCTGTATTGTGGGAGTATATATGTAGTGTTTATTGCTTTCTTGTAAAATTAGATAGCTAGCACCGCAACCACAACTTACCTTGCACGCTCATTACGCCTGTCTAGGCCGTTTTTCGAAACCAGTTTATATACCTGACGTGGCTCTGTGGTACAATGCCTGTTTGCCACGCAGAATGCTTAGGTTCGATTCCTGCTGGGATCCTAATTTTTATTATTTCCATTCGTCGGGACAACGCTGCCGATGTCGGTTTTTCTTATTAAATTACTAATGTCTGTTCTCGCCCTTCTGGGTAGATATAAACTGTCAATCACCTGTGGCGCATACCCGTACACCGCGGCCCGTGGTAAACGGGTATGTGCCACACGTGTCTGGAGGAAAGGGTTTGACGACTTACGCGACAGGATTTCCACGTTATTCATGTCATAACGCGACAGTCACATTCGTCGTGTCCTCTTACCCTCCATTGCCAACTTTGGTCTACGCCAAGTAAAGGAGGCGATCATGAGAGCACCTCGACGTAGGCGGCTAGATAGATAGATAGATAGATAGATAGATAGATACGTAGAAAGAAACGCTCAAAGTGCCAAAGGTTCGCTAAGAAATGCTTCGCATTTAAAACAGCCTATGCAGGCGTAATGTCGGTGCAACGTCGATTGTGGTTGTGGTGCTTGCTATCTAATTTTACAAGAATGCAATAAACACTGCGTATGTACCCCTACGATACAGGCGTCATATCAGATTAACGTCGGTGGTTCCAGCGTTGCCTCCGCTTTCATAGCAGTTTAATAAACATCGCATTTGTATTCCTATGATTCAGGAAGCTATATTGAAGCATTGCTCGACCCCGGAGGATTACATTAACGAAAGTTTCGTATGATATTCACATGATTCCACAATGAAGTACACTTAGTTTCGATAATATTGACGTATGTACTCTAACGTGAGTGCTGACGTTACGTCGCACCATAAGTTGCCCTTTAAACACCAGTGTTGTCGCCGTGCCCGGTAAGCCCGCGATGTGCACACAGCTGCTACACTTACAAAAACACGTCCATCCTCCTTGTAACGCTTGGCTCAAAGCCATAAAATACAGCATAGAAGTATTCGCTGACTGCTTCGCATGAAACCGATTCCCACAACGCATGGGATCTGCCGAATCGTCTGTCCTTTTATTCTCATTGGCAAAACATCCCTTCCAGTGGATACAAATAGAACAGCAGTACTACATGCATGTTTAGGTATATTACTGCTTTTCATAATTTATTATTCCGATAGCAGTTGTATGGACACTCTCGGTGGTTTCCGTCGGCGTCACTATCATGCTCTGTATAAAGCCCAAATCGATAATATAACCCTCTGCGTCGTATGTTCTACGTGTGACTAAAAGCGCGCAAGCCCTGCCAAGGGACGCGGCTGAAGCAGAGATGAAACGAGCCAGCCACCCCTGGCGCGCGAAGGGCGCATGCGATAATATCGTGCGCGTGCGAGGGCTGCTGTAGATGGCTCCTCGAGCAGAGAGGAAACGCCCCGCCCGTCTTTCGTCGGGAGAAGGAGCATGGAGGGATGCCGTAGGGGAAGGGGTTGCGTCGCTCGGGCAAAAACGGCGAAATTTGATCAAAAGAGCGCAGTCGTGCGCGATATCTTGACAGAAATTAGTAGAAGGCTCGTGTATTCTTGTATGTGCTGCGCTTTCACCGTTTAATTCGCGTTGAGACGACAGAGAGCATAAAAACTGCTTCGCTCCCTGGAGCAGACGCATTCCTCTATGCCAGCGTTTTGTAGAGTTACGCCAGGTTGTGTACTAAAGGAGTTAGCTACTAGCCTGTCTTCGTACAACATTCCTATTTGTTGCTCTGGCATTCTGTGCTTCGCCTTTGCGGCAAAACTGCGTTTTATTTTTTAGACAGTACAGAATTAAAAAAAAAGACTTTTTCCTGTCACAGAAAGCCTCATTGTAGTCGTTTGGTTCAATTACTCCAAGCGGAGGGCCTTATTTGCGCGACAGACCTAAACACGTAATCTTATGATTAGCCGATATAACCAATTAACTGTGTAAATATTTCTATTGGTCACGTGTTGCAATTTACAAATTGTAGCCCGTGATTTCTGAAGGTGCAACAACGTTGAATGAATTTTCAAGGTGACACTTTGTAACGTTCCCTGTGTCATTTTGAAAATTCATTGTACGCTGTTCAGGCCCAGGCACTCCGGATTTGCCTAGGCTTGCCTCTTAGTGCATCGAGGGTGGCTTCTATAGCGATCGCCGGAGACCATCTCATCAAGACACACATTGACGTTGAAACACTCACGACACATTTAAGGCATCTGGCTTGGACTCCCCGTCACCACCTAGCGTCTTTACCAGCAGACAGACCACACGCATCTTTTTGCCAAACGGTAACCGCGTATCGCAAGTTTTACCAACATGTTTCATGCCCGCCGCGAGACCTTCGATTCCTCCGTGGTGCCTGACTCAGCCTAACATCAGCCTAACAATACCTGGCATCCGGAAAAAAAGCGGATATGTCGTCACCTACCCCTAAACAGCTCGCTTTACTCCTGCTATATGAGAAGTACCAAGGCTATGTACACGTATATACTGACGGCTCCGTTTTGTCAAACAGCTCAACTGCAGCAGTTGTGATACCGGTCAAAGCCACAACAATCAAATTCAAGATTTCCCACCTTACGACATCGACGGCAGCAGAGCTCGCAGCGCTTCGTGTACCATTACATTTCATTAGTGATGAACGGGCACAAAAATGGACGATGTTCAATGACTCCAAGGCGGCACTGCAGTCTCTTCTGTCACCTTTACGACGCGGCCCGCACGAACAACTTGTATTTGAGATTGCAGAGGAGATGCACCATTTAACTGAGAAAGGGCGTGAAATAACTTTTCAGTGGCTTCCAAGTCACTGTGGGATTATCGGCAATGAACGGGCCGATCAAGCTGCCCGTTCCGCCCATACTGAAAACAATCAACTCTTAATACCGCTCTCCAGAACTGACGTTGCACGGAAGCTCCACGTGCTTGCTCGCCAACTCACCACGTCGCAGTGGAACGAGCCACACTTCCAGCACGCACGACTATACGCCCTAGACCCAACTCTCAGCCTTCGAATTCCCCCAGGACTACCCTTCTGTGCAGGTTATGGTTGGGTGTCGCATTTACCTATGCGTACGCGTTCCGCATAGGAATGGCCGACACCGCAGCTTGTGACCACTGCGGAAGTGATGAAACAATTAAGCATATTCTGTGCGACTGTCCACAGTACTGTTCGAAGAGACAGTCGCTTTGCAACGCCCTTAATAAACTGGACGACCGAAATCTTTCGGAAGAAAGAATCCTGCGCGACCGACAGGACTTAACGTAACAGAACGTACGTAGCGCACCGTCCACGTTCTCTGCAAAGTTGCGTGTGGGAGCCGGACATTTCAACGGCTGCGCGCACTCGTTAAGACAACAGATAGACCGCCACAGAGGTACTCGATCCCTTTGCTCGAGGAGGTCTGCATGTTGTGCTCACAATCGCCTTGTGACGGGCTTTCTGGCGCAGGCTCCTTTCCCAAGCGTCATCAACCCTTAATACAAGCCAAAGTGCCAGGCCGGGGGAGCGCTTGTGCCCAATTTTACAGAGACCGGTGGGTATCCGGCGGCAGCGGGATACCCACCCAGAAGAAGGCTGTGCAGGCGCTAATGCGCTTTCTGCGTTCAACCGGTCTATCAGAACGGCTCGGATAGGACGTCCTGCATGTGTGTGTGCACGTGTGCATTTTAGATGCGAAGTAGCTGTTTGACTAGCCTGTGTAACGCTGTCTCTCCGTCCGCACAAACGCGAGGCAAGGCGCTTCCCTCGGCGCAGGTGTTGGAGCGGTGCCAAGTAGGTCACGTCGCAGCTGGGCGTTGACGTCACGCTCCCCTCGCACGCTTCTCTCGCAAGTGCGCGCGTACGTCACTCTCTCCCTCACCCGCCGGAGCGCCCGCAGCTGCCGGCTCCAACGCCCACTCGCCTCCCGTGTCTGCGTTTCAAACAAGCGTTTACACCAGTAAACGCTACACCGAGTTTCGCTTCAAACGAATCTTCCAGCGCTCACCGCAGCACCCGTGTTAGCGCCGTTCCACCCGTGACTCCACCCGTGTGCGCAACGCTGCTGCTCAACATCCCATCAGGGTTCCCTTCGAGGAGATGGTCCAATTTTTTTTGTTTTGTTTTTATTTTATCCCACTGACTCTCGGTCCTCTTTCCGACCCCTATATCCCCACCCCTGTGCAGGGTAGCAAACCGGTCACTCGCACCAGATTAACCTCCCTGCCTCTTCCTTTTCATCTATTTTTCTCTCTCTCTCTTTCAAGGTGACACAAGTTTCTGGATGTTCATTCCCAAAGTTGCAGTAAGATACGTAGCCGTCCTAGTTAGCTTTATGCTGCCATGAATAAAACGGCGTTTCAATCGAAAAGCACACTAACAGGGTATCTGTAACCCAAGTTTCATGGGGCATACCTCAAAATCCGAGCCAACCCTCAGGCCTGCCGCACTCAGCGCCTACGCCCCATCAATGACAATATGTATCATAAAGTAATCAGTCTAAAAGTTTTAGTGAATTATTGTTATTTACTCGACCGTGTATTTCATTTTTTCTGCACAAGTAATTTCTTCCGCCTCCTGAAAAAACTTCTGTAATGCAGTCGGCATTACACGTTATAAATAGAAAGGAAATTAACCCTTTCAGACGCCACCTATGAAGAACTGTCTATAAAGGCGTCAAAATAACACAATTTCTCAAGGCACTCGATATTCTATTGAAACAAAAATAATGTCATAATAGATCGATTTATGTGTTTTATAGTAATTAATCCAAATTACATTTTGATTAAATATCTATTTATTCTGAAGCCATTCATGTTGTGTTTTTGCATATATAGAATCGAATCTCAGGCTAGATATAATGCAAATTCGTTCTTGGTTTCGTTCATTTTGAGAAAAGAAAAACTATATTTTTGACGTGGCTCGAGGGAGGCGCCACGTCGAACGACACGTCGACCATGGTAGTGCATTCAGGAAAGTGATCACATGCAACGGTACACCGCGAAATGAAGTTAAATGAAGACAGGTTTGTTAGGGAGGAGGTTCAATTCACCGAAATATCAGTGTATCTTGCTCTTTCTTAGCCCTTAATCGACAAAACTAGCAAAAACAAGTTATGTACACAATTGTGCACAAAGCATCTGAAAGGGTTAAATAAACAATTATTACAAAGTAGAACTCATGGTGAACTTACAAGTGCAGCCACCTGAGGAGCGCTGCCTGGAGTGTTTCAGCCTAGCACATTTGAGTAGATAGACCCATAGAGCAAGGGAATACAATAGAAATAAGAGGAGGCTCAGATGTTGAGCCATGCAGCGGGCTGTTAAGGTGAAAGCCTTTGATGTCTCATACTCGCGGTGTCCGTCCGACCGACCGCCGCCGTCCGTCCGTGCCCTGGCACGGTGCCACCTCTCCCCTCACACTCTCTCAGCAATCACGTGATGGCACAGCAGCGCATAACAACAGTTGGGCGTTGCTCCTTCCAACGCGCGTTGCGCAACTCGGCGGCGGCGTCCAGCGGTGGCGTCTGTACGTCAACGCGCTACAGTTGCGCGTTGCTCCTTCCAACGAGTGTTGCGCAATTGTTGCGCAACGGGGCGGTGGTGTCTAGCTGCGGCGTCCGTCGGCATGGCACAGTCAGTCGAATGGCCACAGCTTTCGCCGAACATGCTTTGGAATTTACAAAGTGTCTTTCAATTTTTACTTTCCCTTTCCCTATTATACGACTGTAGCGCACCAAGCGGCTGAACAGAAAAGTATGCAGCTTTCGTTTTCGTAGTCAGGCCCGCGGAGTTTGAATCCCAGGGTTTAATACGTCAGGGTGCCCCCCCCCCAAACACACACCTTTCCTTTTTAATTTCTTGCGACCATTATTCACGCGCTGTGTTTCTCTTTGGGTTTTGTTTTTCCATGGCTTAGGTGAGTATGTTTTTTCGTGTTTTTATATCGTTAAGGTACGCAAGACTGCAAGAGCTTTTTGCAAGCAGAAGCTGCCCCCTGCGCAACGTGGAAATCACGCAGATGAACTGAAGATGCCTTGTGAACTGAACAACTATTCAATTTTCACTGTGAAAAAAAATGCAAGAAACTCACACAGTCGATATTTTGCGAATAAAAGCAACCTTCTTGTATTGCAGAGCCGTCAAAGTACGCAGGTGCAGCTGTTGTAGAAAGCTCTGTCGGACGGCGTCAGGTGAAAAATGTAAATCACAAGAATGTACCATTACAGTTGAAACCCGCAATAACGAAATCAGCGAGGGAAGCACAAAATTTCGCTCTTGCGGTAATTTCGCTGGCGCGAGAATGCGGCAGAAAAGACATGGAATTTACAAAAAACACATTTTATTTCCAAAAGTCAGTAAGTTTGCTTTGTCGGGCCTTACCATGCAGCAATTTCATGCCTCTCGATCGGGAATCTCGTTTGCCACGGCACAAAGTTCACCCCATGCACTGGTCAGTGACGGCGGCACTGCGCTGTCACCAGTACCGTCTTCAAGTGCGCCTACAGGCGAACCTTCTTCCGGCTCCGCTGGATCAGCGCGGAATCGTGGACAGCGAGCTGCACGCAGCGCCGAATTCTTCGGCGATCTCCATTTTTTTCCTGCCCTTTTCCACCTCACTGGTGATTGCATCCTTATCTTCCAGCGTGATGAACTTCTGCTTTTTTGTTGGAGGTGGCATCTTCGCAGACAGCGAAATCGGACGAAGCAATTACAACACACAATTCACGTTGCACCAAGCGACCAAGCAAACGCTCCACCCACGCGACCATGTGCGCGCAAAGCCGACAAAGCCAAGCACAGAGCCAAGCCAACGAACGAAACTCCATGAGGAATGTGGATTTGGGTACGTAGTCCGCGATAACGAGCAGGTGTTTCGGCAAGCCATCATCATGATCATTGTCGCCAGCTTTATCTTTTAAACGCTAAACTATAACTGTCTATTCTCAGGCCCTTAGAACTCTTGAACGCGGACAAGTGACGGCCCCCTGAATACGAAATTTTAGGGGTGTGCGAATATTCGAAAATTTCGAATGGCGAATCGAATAGTGCATTTTCGAAATGCGAAATATTTTTTCCGAATAGTTTTCGAATAATCAGCACCGACGGGAGAACCCGAAAGCAACGAAACTCTGGAACCGCCGAAGGTCATCTTTCTTTTTTAATCACTGAAGTATCAATATGCACGTAGCCGACGATTTTACGAGGCTACCTACGCTATATTGATTACCGGATGACGGCGTTTCTTCTGAAAATTCCACTTTTACTCAGTTTTTACTATGCTGCAGCTGCATCGCATTAATCAGTTTCTGTCTTGGAGGTGGGGACTACGGCTGCATTCAGTTTCACGAATAACAACAGACGCAAGTGTTGTGCTTGCGTAAATTGTTTTTGCAGATGCAGCTTTCAACACCGATGTGTACATGCTATCGTTGCCGAGGCCCATTTTGTAATGACAGGTTCGTGATTTTTATTACAGTTTTAGCTGTATGCGTGGTGTTCGGGTCGAAACTGATTAGTTTTAATGTCTCAGTTTTTTTTTCAAAAGCAGGCGACAAAGTATAAGTCTGATTGCGGTAGTCACTGCGGTATTGCAACCTACAGTTACAAAATATTTCGAAGGCTCTCGATGCTGCTGTATACGAGCGTATCTCAATTTTCATAATTGAGGTATTTTGAGTCGGTTAAAGATAACCGTAATGTTCTTTGGTGAAAGTTTGTGAATATTTCTTTAAACTAAAATTTTGTGTAGTTCTAGGACTGTTTTGAAAATGTTTGTCTTACTATTCGAAAACTATTCGAAGAGTATTCGTTCAGCATTCGTATTCGATTCGATGTCATCATTATTCGATTCGTATTCGATTCGGTTCCAAAATTTACTATTCGCACACCCCTACAAAAATTCAAAGCCTCCCTTATGCATTCACCTCAGACGACTCGAAGGCAAAAGCCACCTTCTTTTTCTTCTAAGTTGATGTATTGATCCTGCCTCACCACCCACGGAAAGCCTTCCGCACCTAATGTGGTTTTGCACTGCCTCCAGGATAGGAGGCGTTGCAAGCTTTTTGCACCTCACCTGGTATTGCACTGACTTCGCGATCGCCTTTGACCAAGCGACGATGTCATTCTAAGAAGACAGGGCGTGCAAACACGAACACAAGAAAGAAGTCAGGACACCACAAACGGCCACTAACAACTGAAGAGACGCACAACGGCAGAAAAGAAAGAAGACACGAAACGAAAACTTATCTGCGCATGCCCATGCAAGAGACGAACCTATCAATCCGGCACGCGTGGGGGTCTACGTGCAAGATAACTGTTAAGGCATTTGATTTCATCTTTATGCAAGTTAATCGACGGTTGGCTCACGCATGCGCTACCACTATTCTAGATATGCCATGCTTTAATAATTGGTCTTTACCAAGCCATCGTCACCGCCGCATGCGCTACCACTATTCTAGATATGCCATGCTTTAATAATTGGTCTTTACCAAGCCATCGTCACCGCCGGCTTCACGAACTTGACCCAAATATGAGTGTTAGAATCCCACCAACCATGAAAAGGTGTATTACAAGCTTGTTTCACCGACTACGACTAGGTGTGGCATTCACTCGCCGTTACCTACACCTTATCGGCCGTGCCGACAGTCCAAATTGCGAGATGTGTGGCACTCCTGAGACTATCGAACACCTCCTGTGCGTCTGCCCACTATACTTCACGCAAAGAAATTCAATGGCGGCCGTCTTGTTGTCATCGAAGCAACAAGTTTCAGAAAAAGTTCTGTTGGGACCACCACCATGTCATCAGCGCGATATTCTGAAAGCGCTGAACATGTTTTTGCGCGATACAGAGCTTGACGAGAGACTGTAAATAGTTTTTGGACATTCAAGGACTTATTTCGTCGCCACTTTTTTCCATCATCATCATCCGCATCTTCTCTCCACTCTCTATACTACCACTCTCCCCTTTCCTACTGCTGAGTAGCAGGCCAGAACATTGATTCAGGCCGACCTCTCAGCTTTTCTGCCATAATAAATCATTTCTCTCTCTCTCTCTATGCCGCCGGTACAACACTGCGCATTCATCGAATTTTGGCGTGCACTTACAATCTCGACAATGTAAAGATAGATTAGAAGTTGAGCCTCCTGTTAGCGATCTCTTATGTTCCAACAATCTCTGGTTAATGCATCGGCCCGTGACGTGACGTCATAGTGATGTCATGATGACGTCCCAAATTGCTGCGATATGTTACGTCATTGGTGAGGTGATCACGTGATGATGATTTTTTGCATCACTTGTGTTGGCGCCGACGCCGCGGGACGCCGGCTAAATTTCGCGTTTGATGAGGCATCTAAGGATTTCGTCTTAATATTTGGGCATCCGCGATGAAGAGCGACGTACAGCCACTACCGGGAGCCTTCGGCAGATCTACGTGCACTCTAAACAAATGCGCGGGTGGAAAACTCGTTTTCTAATGCGCAGAACCCGGAATTTTTCGAGGAACACGCTACTTGTTCTCGAACTTCGTTCAGTTAACGTTAGCCAGGTGTTTTGGAAACACGAGTGCTGGGTTGACGGGCTATCGCTCGATTGTGGCAAACGGTCGTCGTGCTTTTGACCCGCTTTTGCGCTTGTTGTCACCGTATTACCGCCAAATGATAACGCGAGTTCTGAAAGAAGGTGCATGCTACTGGGGATCATGAACCGTTTATATGTTTTCGTCGGCACGCCTCAACTTAAGTGTGGAGTTATAGGCCCTTTCACACGAAGGTCGACGTGTCATAACTACGCAGCACACTAAGGCAAAGAAAAGTGAGGGCTCTCACATATTCGTAGAAGAACGCAGTCGGCAGTACCGCACCGTTGTGTCGAAGAGCGAAACTGTGACAAAAAAAAAAAGCTGCTCAAAACTGCAATTCCGACGTGCGTAGAAAAAAGAAAACAAGGGTCACTGATGCGTGCACCTGTGAAGGGTCCTTCTTCAACAGCTTGTCTGACATAAGTCAGGTCGGGGCGCAGGCAAACGAATTCGCGGAATAATTTCTTTTTTCATTAACGTTCAAGTTCTCTGATACGAAAATACATTTGCCTTTAGCGGAGAAAACAGAAAAAGTAACATTCTTTATGTTTATTCTATCCACCCTTTCTCTCTTTTTTTCCTTTACTTGCGCAGTCTACATATTGAAAAAAAAAAAAGAAAGTCTGCGAGCAGAGCGCGGGGAGGCTATACGGAGAGAGATTCGCACCGCTTATCGCTCAGTGTCACCTCTTACTCGCTTTCATTTGTCTCTATGATAGCCATATGTGAGGTGTCTAAGATAAAGTTTGATGTGCGAAAGCGATTCACAAACCGCTATAGAATTGTATTTCTTCGGAACAAGAACTGAACCGAAGCGAGCCCGCATTTTCTTTTCTTTTTTTGGTGGGGTTTGACAACTTACTTGCACGTGCGTTATTATTATACCCCCGAATAACATCCAGCTATTGGTGAAAGCTGTCTGGTATGTTGTTTGCTTTGTATAATGAAGTTCTAAGATTCTCTGTTGTGTATTTTGTATAATGAAGTTCCAAAATCATCTCTATGTCTTTATATCAGATGTTATGCCGCAACATTTGGCAAGGGCACACGGATGGCTCAGGCACGCCACTGACATGTTATGAGAGATAACAAGGCACGCACTTCTGTTTCTCCTGGCTGAGTTCAGTGGGAGCACCGTAGTTTTCGGTGCGAGCTTTTATCGGGAGGTCGCCCAGGGAATTTTTACCTTGAAATCTGCGACTGAACAGCACTATTACGCTAATATATTCATGAGTGTAATACGGATTATTCAATTTCTACATAAACTCTAAACTTTCGTCTTCGCATTATATAGCCGCCTTCAAGATAACTGTACTAGTACTTCATTTCATTAGTCTATGCTAAAAATAGCAACCCGAAGAGAGAAAAGTCAAGGTATCGCACTTGAAGTAGGGTCAGCTGAAATTAAAGTGTGTGGAGATCAAAATCGGACGGTAACTTGACGCGAAACCGACTGCAACGTGAGCTTTGCCTGTTGGCAAGGAATGCTGTGACGAATTTTGACAATCAACAGACGACTAAAAACTCACTCATTTGAATTATGATGTTTAGAAACGAAGCGTGGCTCCTTTTCAAGACTAATCGCGATAACCATTAGCTAAAACGTCAAAAGGAAGCTGCAAAAAGTGTGACGTAGGATATGTGTACCGCGAATTTGCTGACTGTGACTACGTGTAGTAGAAAACATTTCAGCGTCCAATGCCAAAGGATAAAAAATGAAGTGGTTTTTCACCTCCACTTGCTCGCGTTCAGGCAGACGCTCACAATAGGATTCCCTAGACGCCGATAGCGACGACGACATGGTATCCCAGCCGGAAGACGCAGCTGAGCGTTTCGGTGGTGCAGGTGCCGCAAAGCAGAGACGCACGTGTGAAATGAAGCAGATGGCTTGTCAGTTTGCTGACGTCACAGCTTCGATGCTTTTCGTCATGTTTCTGTCACGTGCTTACGCAGTTAGGTCGTCATACAGAGGTTTTCGACCTATTGGCGCGAGTTTTTGAAATCTTCATCTGAAGGTATTGGTGCCTCCCATCCGTTAAGCTATTGGCCGAACCATGAGAAAAGTCCAGTTTGCAACCATTGCACAAAAGCCGGTGTAATAATATCATATGACTGCAGGAGTTATATGCTGACGTGTGTTCAGTAGCAAAATACGCTCTTTTCGCTGAAACTGGTGCCTCTCGTCTTCCATGCCAAGGCGGCGTACGATTTTCCTCTTTGTCACAGAACACTGCGCTTCCTTCGTCGTTATCATGGCCCCTCATTCGTCCATATGCCCTTTCGAATGCCCAGACAAGCAGGCTTCTCTTGCGTTAAGAATGACATGTCAAGCAGTCTATCAGATCAGACACCTCGCCTTTCTTGCGAAAACGTCGGGCTTTGATCATCTTGCCTGGTAACAAACACAATCTCTGTTTCTCGGCAAATTGTGACACTCCCGCTTGTACTATTTTTGGCTTTGTTATTAGGGTCATTCCACGCCAAACGTCCCAGACATTGCGCTCGACCCTCTCCAATTGTATTGTAAAAAATTGTGGACGTTCATATCAGTGCACTATTTGCCCTCGGAAAGTATTTTTGGGGAAAAAAATTTTTCTTGTCTGTTACAGTGATTTGAATTTTGCCGTAGTGGGTGAAACATAGGTTGCGAAAAAATACTCTAAAAAATACAATACTTTACGGAACGCCTTAGATATCCGCTGTTTACTTGAAAAAGAATGGCACTATCTTATTATCGCCCACTGACGACCACTACTTTGTCTCACGATGTGCTTTGTGGTGAAGCAATGCTTCAATTCTGCGCCCACTTTGATTATTTTTTAAAAATTCTACGAATGTTACAGACGAAATAGGACTATATCACATGGCTGGATAGTTCAAAAAAGCGTGTCAAAAAGTATTGAAGTCGATGACCGAGTAGTTTCGAAGTAGAAGGGGCGCAAACATTGAAAAATGTGTGAAATGCTCCACGTTCAGGCACATATAGAGTGGTGATGCAGTCCAAGTAAAAATACACGCTTGGTCTCGTTGGGAAGAGTAAACAAAGGAGATTTATTTCTGAAAGTTTAATCGGAGTGTTTTTTTTGTTTTTGGCGAGAAACAAAAATTTATGTTGAGCGTTCGCGGCGTGCCTGGGCGCGGGCCCGTAAGTCCGCTTCACTGCGCCGCCACTGTTCCTTGGGGCAACGGAAGTATGCAGCGCCCACGCGGGTGGCACGATCGTGTGCTGCTGTGAGTTTCCACGTTTCTACACGCATTCTTCGGCTTTCCGCAGTGTCGCCGACGAAGTGTCAGGGAAAACGAGTGATGGTTCGTTTAAAATATATATTATTATATAATAAATGTGGCTAACAAAGCACCGGGAATACACTTATAATTCTTTTTTA
>NC_051176.1:137251504-137271504 GCF_013339695.2 Rhipicephalus sanguineus | reverse complement strand
CGATATCGGCTACGAAGCCTACGCAGCAGTGTCAACAAACATGTCTAGCAATCTGGGCCATCGAGTACTGCGGCAAAGTCGACCCTAAAGGGAAGCGCTCGGCGTAACGCTATGGGGATCGTTCTTTAAAAATTGATTACTAAAGGATGCCTTAATATTCGCAAATTGCACTTAAGGCACTTAACGCTGACAGCGTTCTTGTGCTGTACATAGCAATTAGTTTGAATTCGCCGGCTGGATTTTTTTCCCGAGACACTTTCGTGGATCCATTGAAAATGCATGGGGTGACTTTTCAAAAGTTAATTGTAGCACAATGATCATTTATTCGCTAATTGCACTCTAGTGACAAGTACAGTGCGACAACTTTTCCATGTGCTTGCACTTTGGTATGATTACGCTGGCTGGGTTTTTTTCCTGAAGAGGTTTCCTAAAGCCTACTGCGGGAAAGCAGCCCTACAGGGGTAAGAAAATGCATGCCGCTAAATTGATGAGAAAGTGCATGTTGATCACGTTAAAACTCAGAAAAGTCTGCAGATGTGATGCACATTATCACGCTGACGTATAGGAAATTGGTAATAGTAATAAATAATTGTAAAGAATCTAACAATTTATTTGAAATTTATGGGCGCAAGCTCTTAGTGTAGAAGCACATCTAAAGTATAGATGGTATATCAAGGTATATAGTCACGATAAGACGATAGATCACAATTTCATATAATGGATTTCTACTGTTCATTTTTATCGTTGATTAGTAACAAAGATTAATTACAATCAATTAATTATATGCAACTTAGTGTTCAGTGGTGTCAAACGAAAAGTATCGGAAATGTCAATGTAGCTTTTTAATAATAGCAGTGACATCTATATATATTTAGTAATCATGGTCATCCCTATCTATCTATCTATCTATCTATCTATCTATCTATCTATCTATCTATCTATCTATCTATCTATCTATCTATCTATCTATCTATCTATCTATCTATCTATCTATCTATCTATCAAGCCGCCTACGACTCTGTGCTCTCTATTCCCCCTCCCCATGTGTAGGGTAGCAAACTGGACGCATTGTCTACAGGTTTTCCCGCTCAATTTAATCCAAGCGCCAGCCAAATTAATCTAGGCGCCAGTCAATTTAATCCAGCCGCCACTCAAATTAATCCAGGTGCCATTCATTTTAATCCAAGTGCCACTGAAATTAATCCAACCGCCAGCCGATTTAATCCAGAGGCCAGCGAATTTAATCCTGACGACATCGTGACTTCAAAGCGACCCAGAATTTTCGGGAACGCGTGGAGTGAATAGCTTCGGAGTGAATTTAAGAGGAAATATTATCAAGATGCGTAGAATAAACAATGAATGAGTCACTAGTGACACAATGTGACTCGCGCGACTTCATCACGCCTATCACCCGCGTACGCACTATTCACACCTTCGACATGTATATCAAAGGAAAGGCCGTCCACACAGTAATAACTTGATACCTATTGCCCAGGCCTATGATCTGATCCACTAGTGACTCAGGTGACGTCATCACGCATATCACCCACGCACGCGCTGTCTTAACCTTCCGTCAAGCATATCAAACGAAACGTCTTTGAGAGAGTAATGACTTGAAACCTGTCACTTGGCCTAGTGATGTGATCACTAATGACTCGCGTGACGTCATCACGCCTAACACCCACGCAAGCACTCTCTAACCTACCTTCATGCATATCAAACGAAACGTCTTTGAGAGGGTAATACTTGAACGCAGTCACTCGGCCTAGCGACGTGATCACTAGTGACTCGCGTGACGTCATCACGCACACGCAGTACAAACCTGTCTTCATACATATCAAACGAAACGTCTTTGAGAGGGTAATAACTTGAACGCCGTCACTTGGCCTAGTGACGTGATCACTAGTGACTCGCGTGACGTCATCACGCCTGACACCACGCACGCGCTGTCCTAACCTGTCTTCATGCATATCAAACGAAACGTCTTTGAGAGGGTAATAACTTGAACGCTGTCACTCGGCCTAGTGATGTGATCACTAGTGACTCGCGTGACGTCATCACGCATTTGAGCCACGCACACGCAGTACAAACCTGCTTCATGCATATCAAACGAAACGTCTTCGAGAGGGTAATAACTTGAACGCCGTCACTCGGCCAATTGACGTGATCACTAGTGACTCGGGTGACGTCATCACGCATTTGAGCCACTCACACGCAGTACAAACCTGTCTTCACACAATCAAACGAAACGTCTTTGAGAGGGTAATAACTTGAACGCCGTCACTTGGCCTAGTGACGTGATCACTAGTGACTCGGGTGACGTCATCACGCATTTGAGCCACTCACACGCAGTACAAACCTGTCTTCACACATATCAAACGAAACGTCTTTGAGAGGGTAATAACTTGAACGCCGTCACTTGGCCTAGTGACGTGATCACTAGTGACTCGCGTGACGTCATCACACCTAACACCCACGCACGCGCTGTCCTAACCTGCCTTCATGCATATCAAACGAAACGTCTTTGAGAGGGTAATAACTTGAACGCTGTCACTCGGCTTAGTGATGTGATCACTAGTGACTCGCGTGACGTTATCACGCATTTGAGCCACGCACACGCAGTACAAACCTGTCTTCATGCATATCAAACGAAACGTCGTTGAGAGGGTAATAACTTGAACGCTGTCACTCGGCCTAGTGACGGGTTCACTAGTGACTCACGTGACGTCATCACGCCTAACACCCACGCAAGCACTCTCTAACCTACCTTCATGCATATCAAACGAAACGTCTTTGAGAGGGTAATAACTTGAACGCAGTCACTCGGCCTAGCGACGTGATCACTAGTGACTCGCGTGACGTCATCACGCACACGCAGTACAAACCTGTCTTCATACATATCAAACGAAACGTCTTTGAGAGGGTAATAACTTGAACGCCGTCACTTGGCCTAGTGACGTGATCACTAGTGACTCGCGTGACGTCATCACGCCTGACACCCACGCACGCGCTGTCCTAACCTGTCTTCATGCATATCAAACGAAACGTCTTTGAGAGGGTAATAACTTGAACGCTGTCACTCGGCCTAGTGATGTGATCACTAGTGACTCGCGTGACGTCATCACGCATTTGAGCCACGCACACGCAGTACAAACCTGTCTTCATGCATATCAAACGAAACGTCTTCGAGAGGGTAATAACTTGAACGCCGTCACTCGGCCAAGTGACGTGATCACTAGTGACTCGGGTGACGTCATCACGCATTTGAGCCACTCACACGCAGTACAAACCTGTCTTCACACATATCAAACGAAACGTCTTTGAGAGGGTAATAACTTGAACGCCGTCACTTGGCCTAGTGACGTGATCACTAGTGACTCGGGTGACGTCATCACGCATTTGAGCCACTCACACGCAGTACAAACCTGTCTTCACACATATCAAACGAAACGTCTTTGAGAGGGTAATAACTTGAACGCCGTCACTTGGCCTAGTGACGTGATCACTAGTGACTCGCGTGACGTCATCACACCTAACACCCACGCACGCGCTGTCCTAACCTGCCTTCATGCATATCAAACGAAACGTCTTTGAGAGGGTAATAACTTGAACGCTGTCACTCGGCTTAGTGATGTGATCACTAGTGACTCGCGTGACGTTATCACGCATTTGAGCCACGCACACGCAGTACAAACCTGTCTTCATGCATATCAAACGAAACGTCGTTGAGAGGGTAATAACTTGAACGCTGTCACTCGGCCTAGTGACGGGTTCACTAGTGACTCACGTGACGTCATCACGCCTAACACCCACGCAGGCACTCTCTAACCTGCCTTCATGCATATCAACGAAACGTCTTCGAGAGGGTAATAACTTGAACGCTGTCACTCGGCCTAGTGACGGGATCACTAGTGACTCGCGTGATGTCATCACGCCTGACATTCACGCAAGCACTCTCTAACCTGCCTTCACGCATATCAAACGAAACGTCGTTGAGAGAGTAATAACTTGAAGGCCGTCGCAGGCAGCGTCTGCTAGCAGAAAACTGACTGATCGCGCTGCACAGCCGTTCACCGGCCAACCCGTATATGTAGGCACCGGATCGCGCGTTTCGAATTCAGTCAAGGGCGTCTTCACATGGCTTTCGCTTGACTTGACGCTTTTCTTGACTCGAGTAGATGCGATGGAAGCAACAGTACCTTCAACCAGTAGTGGGGTACAACCCAACATCAGCGTCCCACCACTCGTTGAAGGCAACGCTTCTTCTTCATTCAATAAATAAGAATAATAAAGGCGAAATAACAATTAAGCATTTCCAAACCATACTCAATTACGCAACATTCACCCGAAACCGTCACCACTATGCGACGCATTTACTCCAGCTCGTCGTGTGGGAAGATGTGGGCGGCTTTCTTGTTGCTTCTCGTATTTCGCAGCCTTGGAAACTCGGGCAGCCAGGCCGCACTACAGTGAACGAACAGGCGTTCACCACCAAACAGGCACGCTTATTCCAAGCACACTAACCTATAAGAAACGGCGTGGCGTAGAAGGTAGAAAGAAAGGCACGAGTCAGGCACAGCGTTCAACGGCGCATCAGCAAATGGTCACCTGCAATTAGCAATAGTATGTATCTCAAGTACGAGGACTGCCCTCTATTACAACGGATTTGTTTCACAGGATAACCAGATGAATTATTATTTGAGCCGAAGGAGTGGTTGACAAATCCTTTTGTAGCATGTTTTGAAACAGGCAGACCGTGCGTCTTATGCTTGATTATGTATATACAGTGTTATGACTTACCTGGCATGTTATCGCAATGCCGAAGCAAAGATGATGCCCGGTTAAAACACCCACCCGACCTTAAGAAACAATCGTTGTTCTTATAACGTCGAGCTTGTTAAATCGGTTATGAAATGGGTGATGAAAGAGAACCGGGGCAAGTCCGTGGAAAACGAAATTTATCATTATACAGGCAAAGCAGTTTTCATAAACACGCAGCCGTACTTGTGCTGCTGAGTAGTGTTTCACATATCAAGGCAGTCGAGGGCAGCTTGTACGAAAGTGTAATTGTGCCTATCATAAGCGGCACAGTCCACACGCTGGATGTGCTGCATAGAGCGCCCCGCGGCCTCAACCAGCAGAGCACGGCGATGTTCTTTCTTGGAGATCCCTCCCGGTGTCGTGAGGAGATCATCCCTCCGCTCGCTTAGAAAGCCCTTCACACCTGCCTTGAACTTTGAGAAAAGCTCCTCAATTGGATTGAAGAATGGGCTGTATGGCGGTAGCCACTTGACTGTGTGGTCGCTTGCCGCGAGGGACAGCCTGTTCGGCGCGGCGGTGCGCTGGTGCGTTGTCAAACAGGAACACTGCCTGTATTCCCGGTTCCTGCTGAGAAACTTTTCTCGACACTTCTGCGAGAAAGTCGTTGAAGACAGCCCAGTGGACCTTGTCCGCAATTGTCCAATGGACAAGGCCGCTCGCCGACATGCAGGCTATAACATTTATATTCGCCCCCTTTGCGCTAGTTGACAAACGGCACGCTGGAGCACCTCGTTTCGCCCTTCCGAAACTGCGCGAGCACCATACGTTGAAGTTGGTCTCGTCGATGTAGTATCGTGTTAGTGTAGTTCCCTCGCTCTGAAGCCACTGGGCATATCGGCGCCGCAGCTGCTTCACGTCGGCGCGATTTCGATCTACAGGCCTCTGGGTCAGCAGCTTCACCGAATATCCATGGCCATCGAGAAGCCGATCAATCGTCGACGTGCTCACTTCAATATTAGGCATCTCTTCCTTGAGGGCCCTCTTTATTTGTTCCAGCGTGAAGGATGGATTTTCCTGTACGATTTGTTGCAGGGCGTCCACCACGTCCGGTCCAAACTTCTTCGACGAACCACCACGTGTTTTAGCTGTGTCACGGTCAGTAGCGGCAATAGAACGCACGGTCTTTATATTGATTCCCAGTGTTTCGGAGAGCACTTTCAAATCCCCTCCGCGCCTGTGAACATCTATTATCCGGCAACGATCTACAGGGGAAACGCGAGCGTACTTTTTCTTCTGTTCATCAGGTGCCTTCCGCGGCCGTCCGGGGCGTCGAGTGTCTCGGTCTTCCATAGCACCAGTGGTCGCAGCGCAAACTTTCACTTATTCCAAGGCCTGCAAAAGCGCTCACATAACGATGTCACCAGCAGAAACTTGGAACTATGCTGGCTTGTCGCTCGCGTCGCACCACGTCGTCCCGTCGTCTGCGTGAGACTCGGCGAAAACAGCTGCGACACACTGTCGTCTGCTTCAGTTTGATGTAAAACGTATCTTCAATTCAATATTTCGTGTGATTGTCGTCTGCATTGTAGAACGAAAATTGAGAATTGAAAATGCGTTTTAAATACGTTTTACATTCTGCGAGAATACCATAATGCTGGTTATTTATGATTCGAAGCAATTGCTTTAAATCAAACTGAAGCAGACGACAGTGTGTCGCAGCTGTTTTCGCCGCAGCACACTGTCGTCTGCTTCAGTTTGATTTAAAGCAATTGCTTCGAATCATAAATAACCAGCATTATGGTATTCTCGCAGAATGTAAAACGTATTTAAAACGCATTTTCAATTCTCAATTTTCGTTCTACAATGCAGACGACAATCACACGAAATATTGAATTGAAGATACGTTTTACATCAAACTGAAGCAGACGACAGTGTGTCGCAGCTGTTTTCGCCGAGTCTCACGCAGACGACGGGACGACGTGGTGCGACGCGAGCGACAAGCCAGCATAGTTCCAAGTTTCTGCTGGTGACATCGTTATGTGAGCGCTTTTGCAGGCCTTGGAATAAGTGAAAGTTTGCGCTGCGACCACTGGTGCTATGGAAGACCGAGACACTCGACGCCCCGGACGGCCGCGGAAGGCACCTGATGAACAGAAGAAAAAGTACGCTCGCGTTTCCCCTGTAGATCGTTGCCGGATAATAGATGTTCACAGGCGCGGAGGGGATTTGAAAGTGCTCTCCGAAACACTGGGAATCAATATAAAGACCGTGCGTTCTATTGCCGCTACTGACCGTGACACAGCTAAAACACGTGGTGGTTCGTCGAAGAAGTTTGGACCGGACGTGGTGGACGCCCTGCAACAAATCGTACAGGAAAATCCATCCTTCACGCTGGAACAAATAAAGAGGGCCCTCAAGGAAGAGATGCCTAATATTGAAGTGAGCACGTCGACGATTGATCGGCTTCTCGATGGCCATGGATATTCGGTGAAGCTGCTGACCCAGAGGCCTGTAGATCGAAATCGCGCCGACGTGAAGCAGCTGCGGCGCCGATATGCCCAGTGGCTTCAGAGCGAGGGAACTACACTAACACGATACTACATCGACGAGACCAACTTCAACGTATGGTGCTCGCGCAGTTTCGGAAGGGCGAAACGAGGTGCTCCAGCGTGCCGTTTGTCAACTAGCGCAAAGGGGGCGAATATAAATGTTATAGCCTGCATGTCGGCGAGCGGCCTTGTCCATTGGACAATTGCGGACAAGGTCCACTGGGCTGTCTTCAACGACTTTCTCGCAGAAGTGTCGAGAAAAGTTTCTCAGCAGGAACCGGGAATACAGGCAGTGTTCCTGTTTGACAACGCACCAGCGCACCGCCGCGCCGAACAGGCTGTCCTCGCGGCAAGCGACCACACAGTCAAGTGGCTACCGCCATACAGCCCATTCTTCAATCCAATTGAGGAGCTTTTCTCAAAGTTCAAGGCAGGTGTGAAGGGCTTTCTAAGCGAGCGGAGGGATGATCTCCTCACGACACCGGGAGGGATCTCCAAGAAAGAACATCGCCGTGCTCTGCTGGTTGAGGCCGCGGGGCGCTCTATGCAGCACATCCAGCGTGTGGACTGTGCCGCTTATGATAGGCACAATTACACTTTCGTACAAGCTGCCCTCGACTGCCTTGATATGTGAAACACTACTCAGCAGCACAAGTACGGCTGCGTGTTTATGAAAACTGCTTTGCCTGTATAATGATAAATTTCGTTTTCCACGGACTTGCCCCGGTTCTCTTTCATCACCCATTTCATAACCGATTTAACAAGCTCGACGTTATAAGAACAACGATTGTTTCTTAAGGTCGGGTGGGTGTTTTAACCGGGCATCATCTTTGCTTCGGCATTGCGATAACATGCCAGGTAAGTCATAACACTGTATATACATAATCAAGCATAAGACGCACGGTCTGCCTGTTTCAAAACATGCTACAAAAGGATTTGTCAACCACTCCTTCGGCTCAAATAATAATTCATCTGGTTATCCTGTGAAACAAATCCGTTGTAATAGAGGGCAGTCCTCGTACTTGAGATACATACTATTGCTAATTGCAGGTGACCATTTGCTGATGCGCCGTTGAACGCTGTGCCTGACTCGTGCCTTTCTTTCTACCTTCTACGCCACGCCGTTTCTTATAGGTTAGTGTGCTTGGAATAAGCGTGCCTGTTTGGTGGTGAACGCCTGTTCGTTCACTGTAGTGCGGCCTGGCTGCCCGAGTTTCCAAGGCTGCGAAATACGAGAAGCAACAAGAAAGCCGCCCACATCTTCCCACACGACGAGCTGGAGTAAATGCGTCGCATAGTGGTGACGGTTTCGGGTGAATGTTGCGTAATTGAGTATGGTTTGGAAATGCTTAATTGTTATTTCGCCTTATTATTCTTATTATTGAATGAAGAAGAAGCGTTGCCTTCAACGAGTGGTGGGACGCTGATGTTGGGTTGTACCCCACTACTGGTTGAAGGTACTGTTGCTTCCATCGCATCTACTCGAGTCAAGAAAAGCGTCAAGTCAAGCGAAAGCCATGTGAAGACGCCCTTGACTGAATTCGAAACGCGCGATCCGGTGCCTACATATACGGGTTGGCCGGTGAACGGCTGTGCAGCGCGATCAGTCAGTTTTCTGCTAGCAGACGCTGCCTGCGACGGCCTTCAAGTTATTACTCTCTCAACGACGTTTCGTTTGATATGCGTGAAGGCAGGTTAGAGAGTGCTTGCGTGAATGTCAGGCGTGATGACATCACGTGAGTCACTAGTGATCACATCACTAGGCCGAGTGACAGCGTTCAAGTTTCACCCTCTCAAAGACGTTCGTTTGATATGCATGAAGACAGGTTAGGACAGCGCGTGCGTGGGTGTTAGGCGTGATGACGTCACGCGAGTCACTAGTGATCACGTCACTAGGCCAAGTGACGGCGTTCAAGTTATTGCCCTCTCGAAGACGTTTCGTTTGATATGTGTGAAGACAGGTTTGTACTGCGTGTGCGTGGCTCAAATGCGTGATGACGTCACGCGAGTCACTAGTGATCACATCACTAGGCCGAGTGACAGCGTTCAAGTTATTACCCTCTCAAAGACGTTTCGTTTGATATGCATGAAGACAGGTTAGGACAGCGCGTGCGTGGGTGTTAGGCGTGATGACGTCACACGAGTCACTAGTGATCACGTCACTAGGCCAAGTGACGGCGTTCAAGTTATTGCCCTCTCGAAGACGTTTCGTTTGATATGTGTGAAGACAGGTTTGTACTGCGTGTGCGTGGCTCAAATGCGTGATGACGTCACGCGAGTCACTAGTGATCACATCACTAGGCCGAGTGACAGCGTTCAAGTTATTACCCTCTCAAAGACGTTTCGTTTGATATGCATGAAGACAGGTTAGGACAGCGCGTGCGTGGGTGTTAGGCGTGATGACGTCACGCGAGTCACTAGTGATCACGTCACTAGGCCAAGTGACGGCGTTCAAGTTATTGCCCTCTCGAAGACGTTTCGTTTGATATGTGTGAAGACAGGTTTGTACTGCGTGTGCGTGGCTCAAATGCGTCATGACGTCACGCGAGTCACTAGTGATCACATCACTAGGCCGAGTGACAGCGTTCAAGTTATTACCCTCTCAAAGACGTTTCGTTTGATATGCATGAAGACAGGTTAGGACAGCGCGTGCGTGGGTGTCAGGCGTGATGACGTCACGCGAGTCACTAGTGATCACGTCACTAGGCCAAGTGACGGCGTTCAAGTTATTACCCTCTCAAAGACGTTTCGTTTGATATGTATGAAGACAGGTTTGTACTGCGTGTGCGTGATGACGTCACGCGAGTCACTAGTGATCACGTCGCTAGGCCGAGTGACTGCGTTCAAGTTATTACCCTCTCAAAGACGTTTCGTTTGATATGCATGAGGTAGGTTAGAGAGTGCTTGCGTGGGTGTTAGGCGTGATGACGTCACGTGAGTCACTAGTGAACCCGTCACTAGGCCGAGTGACAGCGTTCAAGTTATTACCCTCTCAACGACGTTTCGTTTGATATGCATGAAGACAGGTTTGTACTGCGTGTGCGTGGCTCAAATGCGTGATAACGTCACGCGAGTCACTAGTGATCACATCACTAAGCCGAGTGACAGCGTTCAAGTTATTACCCTCTCAAAGACGTTTCGTTTGATATGCATGAAGGCAGGTTAGGACAGCGCGTGCGTGGGTGTTAGGTGTGATGACGTCACGCGAGTCACTAGTGATCACGTCACTAGGCCAAGTGACGGCGTTCAAGTTATTACCCTCTCAAAGACGTTTCGTTTGATATGTGTGAAGACAGGTTTGTACTGCGTGTGAGTGGCTCAAATGCGTGATGACGTCACCCGAGTCACTAGTGATCACGTCACTAGGCCAAGTGACGGCGTTCAAGTTATTACCCTCTCAAAGACGTTTCGTTTGATATGTGTGAAGACAGGTTTGTACTGCGTGTGAGTGGCTCAAATGCGTGATGACGTCACCCGAGTCACTAGTGATCACGTCACTTGGCCGAGTGACGGCGTTCAAGTTATTACCCTCTCGAAGACGTTTCGTTTGATATGCATGAAGACAGGTTTGTACTGCGTGTGCGTGGCTCAAATGCGTGATGACGTCACGCGAGTCACTAGTGATCACATCACTAGGCCGAGTGACAGCGTTCAAGTTATTACCCTCTCAAAGACGTTTCGTTTGATATGCATGAAGACAGGTTAGGACAGCGCGTGCGTGGGTGTCAGGCGTGATGACGTCACGCGAGTCACTAGTGATCACGTCACTAGGCCAAGTGACGGCGTTCAAGTTATTACCCTCTCAAAGACGTTTCGTTTGATATGTATGAAGACAGGTTTGTACTGCGTGTGCGTGATGACGTCACGCGAGTCACTAGTGATCACGTCGCTAGGCCGAGTGACTGCGTTCAAGTTATTACCCTCTCAAAGACGTTTCGTTTGATATGCATGAAGGTAGGTTAGAGAGTGCTTGCGTGGGTGTTAGGCGTGATGACGTCACGCGAGTCATTAGTGATCACATCACTAGGCCAAGTGACAGGTTTCAAGTCATTACTCTCTCAAAGACGTTTCGTTTGATATGCTTGACGGAAGGTTAAGACAGCGCGTGCGTGGGTGATATGCGTGATGACGTCACCTGAGTCACTAGTGATCAGATCATAGGCCTGGGCAATAGGTATCAAGTTATTACTGTGTGGACGGCCTTTCCTTTGATATACATGTCGAAGGTGTGAATAGTGCGTACGCGGGTGATAGGCGTGATGAAGTCGCGCGAGTCACATTGTGTCACTAGTGACTCATTCATTGTTTATTCTACGCATCTTGATAATATTTCCTCTTAAATTCACTCCGAAGCTATTCACTCCACGCGTTCCCGAAAATTCTGGGTCGCTTTGAAGTCACGATGTCGTCAGGATTAAATTCGCTGGCCTCTGGATTAAATCGGCTGGCGGTTGGATTAATTTCAGTGGCACTTGGATTAAAATGAATGGCACCTGGATTAATTTGAGTGGCGGCTGGATTAAATTGACTGGCGCCTAGATTAATTTGGCTGGCGCTTGGATTAAATTGAGCGGGAAAACCTGTAGTTAACCTCCCTACCTTTCCTACATTCCTTCTCTCTCTCTCTCTCTCTGTCTCTCTTGACCGTTTCGTTAACGTGATGTACACCAAAATTGGTGTGGCATCACGTGAATGCATGACGAATATAAATGACAGGTCATAAGATCAAAATCATGACATGCATATCATGAACGGTATGATTTACATGCCACGGTCTTGTCCTCTCGCTGCCGTTGCGTTAATTTAATGTATACCTAAATTAGTAAGGCGTGACAAGAGATGTATGACGAACATAATTGACTGGTTGTAACGCGCAAGTCATGACATGCAGGTCATGTACAGCATGATTTACAAGACTGCGTTGGGGCGCTCGCGGCCTTGTCATTAAATGGATATGTGCCAAAATTCGTATGGCGTGACATTTCTGTATGATGAACATAAATGACAGGGGGTAATATCAAAATCATAAAATGCATGTCATGTACTGCATGACTACCATTACACGCTCATAGTGCGCTCGCAGCCGTTTCGCTAGTTTGATAGATACCAAAATTTGTATTGTGCGACGTGACTGTATGCCGAACATAAATTAGAAGTAATAGCATTAAAATCATGACACGTATGCCATGTATGGCATGATTTACATGCCACGCTCATGGTGCGCTCGCGGCCGTTTCATTCATTGGATATATACCAATATTGATATGGCATGACATGACTGTATAAAGAACATAAACGACAGGTCCTAACATGCAAATTCGGACATGCATATCATGTACGGCACGACTTTCATGCCGCGCTTGTGATGCACCTGACGAATACACCGCCCATCGTAACATCAACCAACTGGTATGAGGCCCTCACTAAGGCGAAAGCCTTAGATGTCTCATCAAACGCGAAACTTGACTGCCGGCGTCTTCGAGATTTGGCGGCATGTGACGATACTTCGCGAGACCGGCGTCGGCATCGAAGGATGCAAAAAAAGTAATTAAGGGTCTAGAGTCACGTGATACTCATGTGAATATGCGTGTGCCTGTGTAGGTGCATGTACGTGCAGTCGGCGTACCAAAAGTCACATAACCTCAGTGTAACATGACGTCATTAATGACGTCATTCTGTGACGGCATCATACTTCGCGAGACCGGTGTCGGCGTCGAAGAATGCAAAAAAGTAATTAAGGGTCTAGAGTCACGTGATACTCACGTGAATATTGCCACGCCCACTTCTTGTTTTATTTTGATGTATTCGGGTTTGACCAGCAAGGACGGTTATCAACGCTCGACGCTGTCCGCGAAGCAGTGTTAGAGAAGCTTCCCGATTGCAGTAGATCATTTTGTTAAGATTGCGCGCCGCACGCGAATGTTCCAGCTTTGTCTAGAGATAACGCCGCCACCAGCGATATCGCTGGAAAGTTCGATTGCGCCTGTATAAAAGCCGACGCGCTTGACCACTTGTCAGTTGATCGACGGTCGACGCTCTGTTCGCCGCTATCAGTTTAATGCTGTAGCTGAAGTTTCATTTTCCCGGCCACAAGTTCAGCCTAATAAAGAGTTTCATCTCGGACGTGCTGACTGCTGCCTTCGTCGACGTCACGACCACGTGACATCTGGTGGAGGTGCTGTTTGTTCATGATCCGGACGCCCCCGTCAAACCGTGAACCCAGCCCCCAGCGCGGAGAAGACATCGACGCCAACCACGACCAGCGAGCTAGCCGTAGGCAACAAGGACTAGCACCGGAGTACGGGTCTCTACCCGACAACACTCGGAACAGAAAGGCCAGGACCACGACTGTGGCAACGATGACAGACACTGCGCCACCGCCTGCGATCGTGATGCAGCAGCCAAGGGAGCCGCCGATTTTTCGGGGATCATCATGTGAGGACCCAAAAGCGTGGCTCGAGTCGTACGAGAGGACTGCGGCCTTCAACAACTGGGACCTCAGCGACAAGTTACACTACGTGTACTTCGCTTTGGAAGACAGCGCCAGGACGTGGTTCGAGAACAGGGAGTGTACACTGACAACGTGGGACATCTTCCGGACCAGCTTCCTCGCAGCGTTCACAAGCGTCGTGCGAAAAGAAAGGGCCGCCACTTTACTGGAGACACGGGTCCATCTCCCGAATGAAAACGTGACAATCTTCGCGGAAGAAATGGCCAGACTCTTCCGCCACACCTACGCTAACATGACCGAGGAGAAGAAGGTCCGTTTCCTCATGCGAGGAGTAAGGCAAGAGCTCTTCGCTGGGTTCATGCGGAACCCACCCAAGACAGTCCAGGAATTTGTCTCCGAGGCCACAACAATCGAGAGCACGTTGGAAATGCGCACCCGACAATACAACCGCCGCTTGACCCAAGATAGCACAGCGGTTCAAGCTATCGGCTCCGACGATCTGCGTGAGACCATAAGGGCCGTAGTGCGCGAAAAACTTCGTCGAATGTTCCCGTCGTGCCAGGCTCAAGATGCCTCGATCGCAGACATCGTCCGACAGGAAATCCAGCAGTCCCTGGGAGTCCCTGAGTCAGCGCAGCCGCAGCTGCAAGCAATGAGCTATGCTGCTGCAGCCCGACGCAACGCCCCCCCTCCACGACCACGCCAAGACGCCGCGCCGCCCCAGCTGTTCCGCCGCGAGGCACCACTGCCGCCACCACCGACGTCATACCGCCCGCCAGCCGGCCAGCGATACATGCCGAGGAAGACCGACGTTTGGCGCGCCCCTGATAACCGCCCGCCCTGCTACCACTGCGGGGAGGCCGGCCACACGTATCGCCGATGCCAGTACCGACAGATGGGGCTACGCGGATTCGCCGTTAACGCGCCGCGCCCGCAGACAGGCGAACGGCCTCGCGACATCGACGACTACCTCACCGGAACACAGTGGCAAGAACGGCGACCTTCCCGCTCGCCGTCGCCCGGCCGCTACATGTCGCCGCGCCGCCGGCAGTTCACAGGCCCAAACCGAGGCCGGTCGCCTAGCCCGTATCCGGAAAACTAAGGGCAGCAACCGATGGAGGTGCGGTTGCTACAACGAATACCGAAGATCCTCCGCCGCCGACGACAACGCCGCAACAGAATCTAAAGAACACGCCGCAAGCCGAACGAAGCACTGACGTCGAAACTTCACGGCCCGAGGAAGACTTGACGACGCAACGTCGAAGCAGCGGAACAAACCGACGCAGCCGTGACCCGACGCCGCGACCCAACCGCAACGCAAAACGACGAACTAGCGACCTCGACGTTCTCATTGACGGCCACAACGTCACCGCTCTCGTCGACACTGGAGCCGACTATTGCGTCATCAGTGGGCCTTTCGCCACGAAGTTGAAGAACGTTAAGACTGCTTGGGAAGGCCCCGAAATCCGTACCGCTGGAAGCAATCTAGTAACGCCGTCTGGAGTCTGCACAGCAAGAGTAACAATCAATAATTGCACGTATCCTGCGAGTTTCGTAATCTTGCAACACTGCTCCAGGGACGTCATACTTGGAATGGATTTCTTAAACCATCACGGCGCCGTCATCGACTTAAGAACCAAGTCGATAACCCTATCGTCGGACAAAACGACACCGCCGGATACGAATCCATGTCACCATGCCCTGAACGTGCTCGAGGATCAAGTTACCATCACACCTCGCTCCAGCGTCATAATTACCGTCAAGACCGAAAAAGCTGAAGACATCGAAGGTGTCATCGAGAGCGATCAGCGTTTGCTACTAGACCGTGACATTTGCGTCGCAAGGGGCATTGCTCGGTTGCATGAAGGAAAAGGAAGCGTGATGCTAACGAACTTCAGCCAAGAATACAGGCACCTAAGCAGGGGTACGACAATTGCGTACATCGAAGAAATCTTGGCCGTCAGTGATGCGTATGCCTTTTCAGATTCTGACGAAGCTACGACGACTACCCCAATACCTGAGCCACCCTTCGACGTAAAGCCAAGTCTTCCCGCTCGCCAACAGCAACAGCTTCGATGCCTTCTGCAGAAAAACAAGGACTGTTTCTCGTCGTCATCGCGGGTCCGACAAACGCCCCTTGCTAAGCACCGCATATAACAGAAGAAAATGCTTGACCACTCCGTCAGAGTCCCTACCGGGTTTCGACGCGGGAACGGGAGGCCGTGAAGAAACAGGTCGACGAAATGCTACGCGACGACTTCATCCAGCCGTCGAAGAGTCCGTGGGCATCCCCCGTGGTGCTAGTGAAGAAGAAGGATGGGACTCTCCGTTTTTGCGTCGATTATCGTCTCCTGAACAAAGTCACGAAGAAGGACGTGTATCCCCTTCCCCGGATAGACGACACCCTGGATCGATTACACAACGCAAAGTACTTTTCGTCGATGGACCTCAAGACCGGTTACTTGCAAATGGAAGTCGACGAGAGAGACCGAGAAAAGACGGCCTTTATAACACCAGACGGCCTGTTTGAGTTCAAGGTCATGCCTTTTGGTCTTTGCTCGGCACCTGCGACTTTTTCAACGGTTATGGATACAGTACTGGCCGGATTGAAATGGCAGAGGTGCCTTGTGTACTTGGACGACGTCGTTCTGTTTTCCCAAAGTTCGACGAACACCTTCGGTGCCTTGAAGCTACACTTCAAGCAATCAAGACCTCGGATTCGCCTTGGAGCCTGAAAAGTGCCGCTTCGCGTACGAGGAGCTCTTGTTTTTGGGTCACGTGATCAGCAAGAATGGTGTTCGCCCGGACCCGCGGAAAACAGCTGCCCATCGCTGACTTCCCGCCACCCACCCACAAGAAGGCCGTACGCCGTTTTCTCGGCTTGTGCGCCTATTACAGATGTTTCGTCAAGGAATTTCACGGATCGCTGAGCCACTACGCAACTCACGAAGGCCGACGTCGAATTCAGGTGGGAAACGTCGCAAGTTCAGGCATTTCAAGAATTGAAACGACGCCTGCAGACGCCTCCGATACTCGCGCATTTCGGCGAGCACACCGATACGGAAATCCACACCGACGCAAGCAGCGTAGGACTCGGCGCTGTCTTTGTGCAGAAGACCGACGGATTGAAAAGGGTCATCAGTTATGCTAGCCGGTCGCTATCAAAGGCAGAAATCAACTATTCCACAACAGAAAAAGAGTGACTGGCCATCATCTGGGCTACATCGATGTTTCGCCCCTACATCGACGGCTGCCCTTCAAAGTTGTGAGCGACCACCACGCCTTGTGTTGGCTAGCCAACAAGGACCCTTCAGGTCGCCTCGCACGGTGGAGCCTACGACTTCAAGAATTCGACATTACCGTCGTTTACAAGTCCGGAAGGAAACACTCCGACGCTGTCCGCGAAGCAGTGTTCGAGAAGCTTCCCGATTGCAGTGATCGTTTTGTTAAGATTGCGCGCCGCACGCGAATGTTCCAGCTTTGTCTAGAGACAACGCCGCCGCCAGCGATATCGCTGGAAAGTTCGATAGCGCCTGTATAAAAGCCGACGCTCTTGACCACTTGTCAGTTGATCGACGGTCGACGCACTGTTCGCCGCTATCAGTTTATTGCTGTAGCTGGAGTTTCATTTTCCCGGCCACAAGTTCGGCCTAATAAAGAGTTTCATCTCGGACGTGCTGACTGCTGCATTCGTCGACGTCACGACCACGTGACCATATGCGTGTACGTGCAGTCGGCGTACCAAAAGTCACATGACCTCAGTGTAACATGACGTTATTAATGACGTCATTCTGTGACGTCATCACGACGTCACAGATCGCCAGATTTTGAGACATCGTAGTGGCGAAATCGAACGACATCGTTGCTTGGTGAAGGCGACCCGCATTCACGGAGGCTCTGCAAAATATTTTGAGGAGCAGAAAGCTTGCAATGCCTCCGATCCTGGAGGCATGTGCAAAACCACCTTTAAGGGAAGCTGTAGAGGTTTTTAAATTCGGTAAAATATTGTTGTTAACAAGGACCAACATTATTGTCGACGATGGAGTAATTTTTTCCGCTGTTGTGGCAGCAGGAGCTTTAAAATACGCAAAAGAAAAGTTCATCTTGCTCCGCCCACGCGAACGCGCCGAAAGTGTCGGCGTAGAAACGAACTAACCGGATCTACGTCATCGTCGGTATCTTTGGCGGAGCCGCGCAGCACTGTCGTATCATCAACCGTGGCCTCCGTGACTAGTTCCGGCTGCGCGCGTTAGTGGAACTGATCGCAAGGCCATGCTTTCTTTAACTGTGCTGATGTTGCCGATGACGCGGCACGCCGAAGATGACGTCACCGCGTTCACTCAGCGACTCAAGAAGCCCTGCGGCTGCAGCTGTGGTTTTTTGCCAAGAAATGCTATTTGCGTTCGCTTCTGTGTATTCTCACATTGGTTTTCGAATTCAGCAGGGATCAAACTATGATTACACATTCCAAAGTCATTTTTTTAAGTGCTTCAGCCTCCCTTTGAGTTCGGAGAGCTTTTTAATGTGGCGGGGGAGAGGAGGATCAGTATGTCGACTGAGAAGGAAAAGAACAAGAAAAATTGGGGGACCCTTAAGCTTCGTCTTTAAGAGTTGAACGCGATAGCGAAATCCGGCCCCTAGTGCGCACTTCAACCACTAAGTGCATACTGATTAATGTGTGTTGTTGCACACACACGCACACGCACACAGACACACACACACGCGCGCGCGCGTGCTATGTATCTCTAGTAATGGTACAGGTTTTCGATCTAAAGCACTTCCTTGTGCTAGAGTCGAGACATATTTCTCACAATACTCACAGATGGCATCACATTACCTAATGTTTGCTGTTTGCTTGATAAACGCCTCCTCTAGAAAGAAGGCGTTGGCTTGATATGTTTTCCGCTAGATGGACATAGTTGTCCAATTTTAGAGCTGTTTGAAAGTTCGTCTATGTTTTTAGCGGTGATGGCTGCACTATCCCGGCTTTTTTCGAAGCATGGCGTCGCGCAAAAAACGTAGTTTGACGGTCTCGCCAATGCGCCTAAAAATCGCCGAATGGGCTCATTTTCTTCGTGACACCTGCCGAACAATATGCGTTAAGGAAACTCCTTCCACTCCTTACAGTGTTTGTCGTGTTTTACCCGAAGCAGTCGCGAGTAACATCGCGGCTTTGACATTCTACTTCCGGACGCGCTAGCGAACGGTCGAGGAATGAATGGCTCCGATGGAGCGGCGATAGCGGCCCGTGCCGGCCGCGGTAACAGAATGGCTGCCGAAGATGATAACGCTTATGAGATTGTTCTGCCTACTCTGCCCACTGGCCGTGTTGTTCACAACACGTTGTTTTTGCACGGAGACGTGCGTGAGCGGCCCTACAAGGTCGAAGACTTCCGAGACGCCCTCGCCGCTGCTGGTGTGCTCCCTGACGTCGTGGCGTTAGGGGCGTACCAGATCAACCACGTCTGGGCGGTGACACTGAAAACCGGTGAAGCCACGAAGAAATTAGCAGCTGTTAAGGAGCTGAAGGTCAAAGGCCGCCGGTGTGTGGTTTTCGACCCTGAGGACCAGCAGGTCAAACTGCGCCTGCATTGGATGCTTCACGGCGTCCAAGACGACGATATCCGGACCGCTTTCGCTGCATTCGGGAACGTCACCGAGGTTACCTGAGAGCGCTGGCGCGTACAAGGCATGCGAGAAAGGGCTCCACCACAAGGACCGTGTTGCTGAAGCTGAAGCCGGAGTAAAGGTCAACGACCTACCCCACCAGGTTCGTGTCGCCGGCGAGTTGGCCCTCGTGGTGGTGCCCGGGCGTGCAATGCAGTGCTTGCGCTGCCACGGCACGGGACACGTTCGCCGGGACTGCAGGGTGCCCCGGTGTTCGAAGTGCCGGCGTTACGGACACGCGGACGCGGACTGCGTCCGTACCTACGCGTCGGCGACCGGTGGCCAAAGGACGACGAAAATGAAGAGCTCATGGACGTCGCCGAGGCGGAGGAGGCTGCGAGGGAATCGACGGGGCAGGAAAGCGGTCAGGGCCAGAGGACACGTCGACGCCTCCAGCGGTGACGCCCCGAAAGGAGACGGGCCGTGGACCCCCGCTGCAGGCGACATGTCTGGGACAAATGGCCACCAGCCAGCAACACAGTCGTCCCAGCGGCGTCAGGAGGCGATACCCGAAAGGGCAAGGCACCAGCGCTTCATAGAGTGGCGGGCGAGTCGAGTGTGTCAACCGACGG